>NW_027488366.1:10303030-10606060 GCF_051014445.1 Colletes latitarsis
TGTGAAGTGTGCGAAAGTATGAGTCTGATGAGGGCAAATCCCAGACCTATCCCAGACCTAACATGCGTTATCCTCGAAAATATTTATCAAGACCACGTTTAATTGATTGTTTCAGTGTGGACCCACATAACTACGTGATCCAAACCAGAAAAAACCCAGGATCCGTTCAACAAGCATGTGAAGAATGCGAAAGTATGAGTCTGATGAGTGAAAATCCCAGACCTAACCTAGACCTAACATGCGTTATCCTCTAAAATATTGATCGAAACCAGGTTTAATTGGCCGTTTCAGTGTGGTACCACATTACTACGTGATCCAAACCAGAAAAAACCCAGGATCCGTTCAACAAGTATGTGAAGGATGCGAAAGTATGAGTCTGATAAGTGAAAATCTCAGGCCTTACCTAGACCTAACTTGCGTGGTCCTCTAAAATATTGATGGAAACCAGGTTTCATTGACTGTTTCAGTGTGGTACTACATTACTACGTGATGCAATCCAGAAAAAGCCCAGGATCTAGCCATCAAGTATGAGAAATATGCGAAAGAATGAGCCTGATGAGAGCAAATCCCAGACCTAACCTAGACCTAACATGCGTTATCCTCTAAAATATTGAGCGAAACCAGGTTTAATGGGCTGTTTCAGTGTGGTACCACACTACTTCGTGATCCAAACCAGAAAAAACCCAGGATCTGTTCAACAAGTATGTGAAAAACGCGAAACTGTGAGCCTGATGAGGGCAAATCTTAGACCTAACCCAGACCTAAGATGCGTTATCCTCTAAAATATTTATCCAGACCAGGTTTCATTGACTGTTTCAGCGTGGCACCACATTACTACGTGATCCAAACCAGAAAAAACCCAGGATCTGTTCAACAAGTATGTGAAAAACGCGAAAGTATGAGCCTGATGAGGGCAAATCCCAGACATATCCCAGACCTAACTTGCGTTGTCCTCTAAGATATTGATGGAAACCAGGTTTAATTGACTGTTGCAGTGTTGTACTACATTACTACGTGATGCAATCCAGAAAAAGCTCAGGATCTAGCCATCAAGTATGAGAAATATGCGAAAGAATGAGCCTGATGAGAGCAAATCCCAGACCTATCCCAGACGTAACTTGCGTTGTCCTCTAAAATATTGATCGAAACCAGGTTTAATTGACCGTTTCAGTGTGGTGCCACATTACTACGTGATCCAAACCAGAAAAAACCCAGGATCCGTTCAACAAGTATGTGAAGGATGCGAAAGTATGAGTCTGATCAGTGGAAATCACAGGCCTTACCTAGACCTAACTTGCGTTGTCCTCTAAAATATTGATGCAAACCAGGTTTCATTGACTGTTTCAGTGTGGTACTACATTACTACGTGATGCAATCCAGAAAAAGCCCAGGATCTAGCCATCAAGTATGAGAAATATGCGAAGGAATGAGCCTGATGAGAACAAATCCCAGACCTAACCTAGACCTAACATGCGTTATCCTCTAAAATATTGAGCGAAACCAGGTTTAATGGACTGTTTCAGTGTGGTAACACATTACTTCGTGATCCAAACCAGAAATAGCCCAGGATCTAGCCATGAAGTATGAGAAATATGCGAAAGTAAGAGCCTGATGAGGGCAAATCCTAGACCTATCCCAGACGTAACTTGCGTTATCCTCTAAAATATTGATCGAAACCAGGTTTAATTGACTGTTTCAGCTTGGTACCACATTTCTACGTGGTCCAAACCAGAAAAAAGTCAGGATCAGTTGAACAAGTAAGTGAAGAATGCGAAAGTATGAGTCTGATGAGTGAAAATCCCAGGGCTAACCTAGACCTAACATGCGTCATCCTCTAAAATATTGATCAAAACCAGGTTTAATGGACTGTTTCAGTGTGGTACCACACTACAACGTGATCCAAACCTGAAAAAACCCAGGATCTGTTCAACAAGTATGTGAAAAACGCGAAAGTATGAGCCTGATGAGGGCAAATCCGAGACATATCCCAGACCTAACTTGCGTTGTCCTCTAAGATATTGATGGAAACCAGGTTTAATTGACTGTTGCAGTGTTGTACTTCATTACTACGTGATGCAATCCAGAAAAAGCCCAGGATCTAGCCATCAAGTATGAGAAATATGCGAAAGAATGAGCCTGATGAGAGCAAATCCCAGACCTAACCTAGGCCTAACATGAATTATTCTCTAAAATATTGATCGAGACCAGGTTTAATCGACTGTTTCAGTGTGGTACCACATTACTACGTGATCCAAACCAGAAAAAACCGAGGATCAGTTCAACAAGTATGTGAAGAATGCGAAAGTATGAATCTGATGAGTGAAAATCCCAGGGTTATCCTAGACCTAACATGCGTTATCCTCTAAAATATTGATCGAAACCAGGTTTAATCGACTCTTTCAGTGTGCTATCACACTTCTACGTGACCCAAACCAGAAAAAACCCATGATCTGTTCAACAAGTATGTGAAAAACGCGAAAGTATGAGCCTGATGTGGGCAAGTCCCAGACCTATCCCAGACCTAACTTGCGTTATCCTCTAAAATATTGATCGAAACCAGGTTGAATTGATCGTTTCAGTGTGGTACCACATTACTACGTGATCCAAACCAGAAAAAACCCAGGATCCGTTCAACAAGTATGTGAAGCATGCGAAAGTATGAGTCTGATAAGTGAAAATCTCAGGTCTTACCTAGACCTAACTTGCGTTGTCCTCTAAAATAGTGATGGAATCCAGGTTTAATGGACTGTTTCAGTGTGGTACCACATTACTACGTGATCCACTCCAGAAAAAACCCAAGATCCGTTCAACAAGTATGAGAAGAATGCGAAAGTATGAGTCTGATGAGGTCAAATCCCAGACCAATCGCAGACGTAACTTGAGTTATCCTATAAAATATTGATCGAAACCACGTTTAATCGACTGTTTCAGTGTGGTACCACATTACTACGTGATCCAAACTAGAAAAAACCCAGGATCTGTTCAACAATTATGTGAAAAACGCGAAAGTATGAGCCTGATGACGGCAAATCCCAGACATATCCCAGACCGAACTTGCGTTGTCCTGTAAGATATTGATGGAAACCAGGTTTAATTGACTGTTTCAGTGCTGTACTTCATTACTACGTGATGCAATCAAGAAAAAGCCCAGGATCTAGCCATCAAGTATGAGAAATATGCGAAAGAATGAGCCTGATGAGAGCAAATCCCAGACCTAACCTAGACCTAACATGAATTATTCTCTAAAATATTGATCGAAACCAGGTTTAATTGACTGTTTCAGTGTGGTCCCACATTACTACCTGATCCAAACCAGAAAAAACCCCGGATCCCTTCAACAAGTATGTGAAGAATGCGAAAGTATGAGTCTGATCAGTGAAAATCCCAGGCCTAACCTAGACCTAACATGAGTTATACTCTAAAATATTGATCGAAACCTGGTTTAATCGACTGTTTCAGTGTGGTACCACATTAGTATGTGATCCAAACCAGAAAAAGCCCAGGATCTAGCCATCAAGTATGAGAAATATGCGAAAGAATGAGCCTGATGAGAGCAAATCCCAGACCTAACCTAGACCTAACATGAATTATTCTCTAAAATATTGATCGAGACCGGGTTTAATCGACTGTTTCAGTGTGGTACCACATTACTACGTGATCCAAACCAGAAAAAACCGAGGATCAGTTCAACAAGTATGTGAAGAATGCGAAAGTATGAGTCTGATGAGTGAAAATCCCAGGGCTATCCTAGACCTAACATGCGTTATCCTCTAAAATATTGATCGAAACCAGGTTTAATCGACTGTTTCAGTGTGGGATCACACTACTACGTGACCCAAACCAGAAAAAACCCATGATCTGTTCAACAAGTATGTGAAAAACGCGAAAGTATGAGCCTGATGAGGGCAAATCCCAAACCTATCCCAGACCTAACTTGCGTTATCCTCTAAAATATTGATCGAAACCAGGTTTAATTGACCGTTTCAGTGTGGTACCACATTACTACGTGATCCAAACCAGAAAAAACCCAGGATCCGTTCAACAAGTATGTGAAGGATGCGAAAGTATGAGTCTGATCAGTGAAAATCTCAGGCCTTACCTAGACCTAACTTGCGTTGTCCTCTAAAATATTGATGGAAACCAGGTTTCATTGACTGTTTCAGTGTGGTACTACATTACTACGTGATGCAATCCAGAAAAAGCCCAGGATCTAGCCATCAAGTATGAGAAATATGCGAAAGAATGAGCCTGATGAGAGCAAATCCCAGACCTAACCTAGACCTAACATGCGTTATCCTCTAAAATATTGAGCGAAACCAGGTTTAATGGACTGTTTCAGTGTGGTAACACACTACTTCGTGATCCAAACCAGAAATAGCCCAGGATCTAGCCATGAAGTATGAGAAATATACGAAAGAATGAGCATGATGAGAGCAAATCCCAGACCTAACCTAGACCTAACATGCGTTATCCTCTAAAATATTGATCGAGACCGGGTTTAATCGACTGTTTCAGCTTGGTACCACATTTCTACGTGGTCCAAACCAGAAAAAAGTCAGGATCAGTTGAACAAGTAAGTGAAGAATGCGAAAGTATGAGTCTGATGAGTGAAAATCCCAGGGCTAACCTAGACCTAACATGCGTCATCCTCTAAAATATTGATCAAAACCAGGTTTAATGGACTGTTTCAGTGTGGTACCACACTACAACGTGATCCAAACCTGAAAAAACCCAGGATCTGTTCAACAAGTATGTGAAAAACGCGAAAGTATGAGCCTGATGAGGGCAAATCCGAGACATATCCCAGACCTAACTTGCGTTGTCCTCTAAGATATTGATGGAAACCAGGTTTAATTGACTGTTGCAGTGTTGTACTTCATTACTACGTGATGCAATCCAGAAAAAGCCCAGGATCTAGCCATCAAGTATGAGAAATATGCGAAAGAATGAGCCTGATGAGAGCAAATCCCAGACCTAACCTAGGCCTAACATGAATTATTCTCTAAAATATTGATCGAGACCAGGTTTAATCGACTGTTTCAGTGTGGTACCACATTACTACGTGATCCAAACCAGAAAAAACCGAGGATCAGTTCAACAAGTATGTGAAGAATGCGAAAGTATGAATCTGATGAGTGAAAATCCCAGGGTTATCCTAGACCTAACATGCGTTATCCTCTAAAATATTGATCGAAACCAGGTTTAATCGACTCTTTCAGTGTGCTATCACACTTCTACGTGACCCAAACCAGAAAAAACCCATGATCTGTTCAACAAGTATGTGAAAAACGCGAAAGTATGAGCCTGATGTGGGCAAGTCCCAGACCTATCCCAGACCTAACTTGCGTTATCCTCTAAAATATTGATCGAAACCAGGTTGAATTGATCGTTTCAGTGTGGTACCACATTACTACGTGATCCAAACCAGAAAAAACCCAGGATCCGTTCAACAAGTATGTGAAGCATGCGAAAGTATGAGTCTGATAAGTGAAAATCTCAGGTCTTACCTAGACCTAACTTGCGTTGTCCTCTAAAATAGTGATGGAATCCAGGTTTAATGGACTGTTTCAGTGTGGTACCACATTACTACGTGATCCACTCCAGAAAAAACCCAAGATCCGTTCAACAAGTATGAGAAGAATGCGAAAGTATGAGTCTGATGAGGTCAAATCCCAGACCAATCGCAGACGTAACTTGAGTTATCCTATAAAATATTGATCGAAACCACGTTTAATCGACTGTTTCAGTGTGGTACCACATTACTACGTGATCCAAACTAGAAAAAACCCAGGATCTGTTCAACAATTATGTGAAAAACGCGAAAGTATGAGCCTGATGACGGCAAATCCCAGACATATCCCAGACCGAACTTGCGTTGTCCTGTAAGATATTGATGGAAACCAGGTTTAATTGACTGTTTCAGTGCTGTACTTCATTACTACGTGATGCAATCAAGAAAAAGCCCAGGATCTAGCCATCAAGTATGAGAAATATGCGAAAGAATGAGCCTGATGAGAGCAAATCCCAGACCTAACCTAGACCTAACATGAATTATTCTCTAAAATATTGATCGAAACCAGGTTTAATTGACTGTTTCAGTGTGGTCCCACATTACTACCTGATCCAAACCAGAAAAAACCCCGGATCCCTTCAACAAGTATGTGAAGAATGCGAAAGTATGAGTCTGATCAGTGAAAATCCCAGGCCTAACCTAGACCTAACATGAGTTATACTCTAAAATATTGATCGAAACCTGGTTTAATCGACTGTTTCAGTGTGGTACCACATTAGTATGTGATCCAAACCAGAAAAAGCCCAGGATCTAGCCATCAAGTATGAGAAATATGCGAAAGAATGAGCCTGATGAGAGCAAATCCCAGACCTAACCTAGACCTAACATGAATTATTCTCTAAAATATTGATCGAGACCGGGTTTAATCGACTGTTTCAGTGTGGTACCACATTACTACGTGATCCAAACCAGAAAAAACCGAGGATCAGTTCAACAAGTATGTGAAGAATGCGAAAGTATGAGTCTGATGAGTGAAAATCCCAGGGCTATCCTAGACCTAACATGCGTTATCCTCTAAAATATTGATCGAAACCAGGTTTAATCGACTGTTTCAGTGTGGGATCACACTACTACGTGACCCAAACCAGAAAAAACCCATGATCTGTTCAACAAGTATGTGAAAAACGCGAAAGTATGAGCCTGATGAGGGCAAATCCCAAACCTATCCCAGACCTAACTTGCGTTATCCTCTAAAATATTGATCGAAACCAGGTTTAATTGACCGTTTCAGTGTGGTACCACATTACTACGTGATCCAAACCAGAAAAAACCCAGGATCCGTTCAACAAGTATGTGAAGGATGCGAAAGTATGAGTCTGATCAGTGAAAATCTCAGGCCTTACCTAGACCTAACTTGCGTTGTCCTCTAAAATATTGATGGAAACCAGGTTTCATTGACTGTTTCAGTGTGGTACTACATTACTACGTGATGCAATCCAGAAAAAGCCCAGGATCTAGCCATCAAGTATGAGAAATATGCGAAAGAATGAGCCTGATGAGAGCAAATCCCAGACCTAACCTAGACCTAACATGCGTTATCCTCTAAAATATTGAGCGAAACCAGGTTTAATGGACTGTTTCAGTGTGGTAACACACTACTTCGTGATCCAAACCAGAAATAGCCCAGGATCTAGCCATGAAGTATGAGAAATATACGAAAGAATGAGCATGATGAGAGCAAATCCCAGACCTAACCTAGACCTAACATGCGTTATCCTCTAAAATATTGAGCGAAACCAGGTTTAATGGACTGTTTCAGTGTGGTACCACTTTACTACGTGATCCACTCCAGAACTAGCCCAGGATCTAGCCATGAAGTATGAGAAATATGCGAAAGTAAGAGCCTCATGAGGGCAAATCCTAGACCTATCCCAAACTTAACTTGCGTTATCCTCTAAAATATTTATCAAGACCAGGTTTAATTGATTGTTTCAGTGTGGCACCACATTACTACGTGATCCACACCAGAAAAAACCCAAGATCCGTTCAACAAGTATGTGAAGAATGCGAAAGTATGAGTCTGATCAGTGAAAATCTCAGGACTTACCTAGACCTAACTTGCGTTGTCCTCTAAAATAGTGATGGAAACCAGGTTTCATTGACTGTTTCAGTGTGGTACTACATTACTACGTGATGCAATCCAGAAAAAGCCCAGGATCTAGCCATCAACTATGAGAAATATGCGAAAGAATGAGCCTGATGAGAGCAAATCCCAGACCTAACCTAGACCTAACATGCGTTATCCTCTAAAATATTGAGCGAAACCAGGTTTAATGGACTGTTTCAGTGTGGTACCACACTACTTCGTGATCCAAACCAGACAAAACCCAGGATCTGTTCATCAAGAATGTGAAAAACGCGAAACTGTGAGCCTGATGAGGGCAAATCTTACACCTAACCCAGACCTAAGATGCGTTATCCTCTAAAATATTTATCCAGACAAGGTTTCATTGAATGTTTCAGTGTGGTACCACTTTACTACGTGATCCAGTCCAGAAATAGCCCAGGATCTGTTCAACGAGTATGTGAAAAACGCGAAAGTATGAGCCTGATGAGGGCAAATCCCAGACATATCCCAGACCTAACTTGCGCTGTCCTCTAAGATATTGATCGAAACCTGGTTTAATCGACTGTTTCAGTGTGGTACTACATTACTATGTGATCCAAACCAGAAAATAACCCAGGATCTAGCCATCAAGTATGAGAAATATGCGAAAGAATGAGCATGATGAGAGCAAATCCCAGACCTAACCTAGACCTAACATGAATTATTCTGTAAAATATTGATCGAAACCAGGTTTAATTGACTGTTTCAGTGTGGTCCCACATTACTACGTGATCCAAACCAGAAAAAACCCAGGATCCGTTCAACAAGTATGTGAAGAATGCGAAAGTATGAGCCTGATGAGGGCAAATCCCAGACATATCCCAGACCTAACTTGCGTTGTCCTCTAAGATATTGATGGAAACCAGGTTTAATTGACTGTTTCAGTGTTGTACTTCATTACTACGTGATGCAATCCAGAAAAAGCCCAGGATCTAGCCATCAAGTATGAGAAATATGCGAAAGAATGCGCCTGATGAGAGCAAATCCCAGACCTAACCTAGACCTAACATGAATTATTCTCTAAAATATTGATCGAGACCAGGTTTCATTGACTGTTTCAGCGTGGTACCACATTACTACGTGATCCAAACCAGAAAAAACCCAGGATCTGTTCAACAAGTATGTGAAAAACGCGAAAGTATGAGCCTGATGAGGGCAAATCCCAGACATATCCCAGACCTAACTTGCGCTGTCCTCTAAGATATTGATCGAAACCTGGTTTAATCGACTGTTTCAGTGTGGTACTACATTACTATGTGATCCAAACCAGAAAATAACCCAGGATCTAGCCATCAAGTATGAGAAATATGCGAAAGAATGAGCATGATGAGAGCAAATCCCAGACCTAACCTAGACCTAACATGAATTATTCTCTAAAATATTGATCGAAACCAGGTTTAATTGACTGTTTCAGTGTGGTCCCACATTACTACGTGATCCAAACCAGAAAAAACCCAGGATCCGTTCAACAAGTATGTGAAGAATGCGAAAGTATGAGCCTGATGAGGGCAAATCCCAGACATATCCCAGACCTAACTTGCGTTGTCCTCTAAGATATTGATGGAAACCAGGTTTAATTGACTGTTTCAGTGTTGTACTTCATTACTACGTGATGCAATCCAGAAAAAGCCCAGGATCTAGCCATCAAGTATGAGAAATATGCGAAAGAATGAGCCTGATGAGAGCAAATCCCAGACCTAACCTAGACCTAACATGAATTATTCTCTAAAATATTGATCGAGACCAGGTTTCATTGACTGTTTCAGCGTGGTACCACATTACTACGTGATCCAAACCAGAAAAAACCCAGGATCTGTTCAACAAGTATGTGAAAAACGCGAAAGTATGACCCTGATGAGGGCAAATCCCAGACATATCCCAGACCTAACCTGCGTTGTCCTCTAAGATATTGATGGAAACCAGGTTTAATTGACTGTTTCAGTGTTGTACTACATTACTACGTGATGCAATCCAGAAAACGCCCAGGATCTAGCCATCAAGTATGAGAAATATGCGAAAGAATGAGCCTGATGAGAGCAAATCCCAGACCTAACCTAGACCTAACATGCGTTATCCTCTAAAATATTGAGCGAAACCAGGTTTAATGGACTGTTTCTGTGTGGTACCACTTTACTACGTGATCTACTCCAGAACTAGCCCAGGATCTAGCCATGAAGTATGAGAAATATGCGAAAGTAAGAGCCTGATGAGGGCAAATCCTAGACCTATCCCAAACTTAACTTGCGTTATCCTCTAAAATATTTATCAAGACCAGGTTTAATTGATTGTTTCAGTGTGGTACCACATTACTACGTGATCCACACCAGAAAAAACCCAAGATCCGTTCAACAAGTATGTGAAGAATGCGAAAGTATGAGTCTGATGAGGTCAAATCCCAGACCAATCCCAGACTTAACTTGCGTTATCTTCTAAAATATTGATCGAAACCAGGTTTAATCGACTGTTTCAGTGTTGTACCACATTACTACGTGATCCAAACCAGAAAAAACCCAGGATCTGTTCAACGAGTATGTGAAGTGTGCGAAAGTATGAGTCTGATGAGGGCAAATCCCAGACCTTTCCCAGACCTAACATGCGTTATCCTCGAAAATATTTATCAAGACCACGTTTAATTGATTGTTTCAGTGTGGTCCCACATTACTACGTGATCCAAACCAGAAAAAACCCCGGATCACTTCAACAAGTATGTGAAGAATGCGAAAGTATGAGTCTGATGAGTGAAAATCCCAGGCCTAACCTGGACCTAACATTCGTTATCCTCAAAAATATTGATCGAAACCTGGTTAAATCGACTGTTTCAGTGTGGAAGCACATTACTATGTGATCCAAACCAGAAAATAACCCAGGATCTGTTCAACGAGTATGTGAAAGCGCGAAAGTATGAGCCTGATGAGGGCAAATCCCAGACATATCCCATACCTAACTTGCGTTGTCCTCTAAGATATTGATGGAAACCAGGTTTAATTGACTGTTTCAGTGTTGTACTTCATTACTACGTGATGCAATCCAGAAAAAGCCCAGGATCTAGCCATCAAGTATGAGAAATATGCGAAAGAATGAGCCTGATGAGAGCAAATCCCAGACCTAACCTAGACCTAACATGAATTATTCTCTAAAATATTGATCGAGACCGGGTTTAATCGACTGTTTCAGTGTGGTACCACATTACTACGTGATCCAAACCAGAAAAAACCGAGGATCAGTTCAACAAGTATGTGAAGAATGCGAAAGTATGAGTCTGATGAGTGAAAATCCCAGGGCTATCCTAGACCTAACATGCGTTATCCTCTAAAATATTGATCGAAACCAGGTTTAATCGACTGTTTCAGTGTGGTATCACACTACTACGTGACCCAAACCAGAAAAAACCCATGATCTGTTCAACAAGTATGTGAAAAACGCGAAAGTATGAGCCTGATGAGGGCAAATCCCAAACCTATCCCAGACCTAACTTGCGTTATCCTCTAAAATATTGATCGAAACCAGGTTTAATTGACCGTTTCAGTGTGGTACCACATTACTACGTGATCCAAACCAGAAAAAACCCAGGATCCGTTCAACAAGTATGTGAAGGATGCGAAAGAATGAGCCTGATGAGAGCAAATCCCAGACCTAACCTAGACCTAACATGAATTATTCTCTAAAATATTGATCGAGACCAGGTTTCATTGACTGTTTCAGCGTGGTACCACATTACTACGTGATCCAAACCAGAAAAAACCCAGGATCTGTTCAACAAGTATGTGAAAAACGCGAAAGAATGAGCCTGATGAGGGCAAATCCCAGACATATCCCAGACCTAACCTGCGTTGTCCTCTAAGATATTGATGGAAACCAGGTTTAATTGACTGTTTCAGTATTGTACTACATTACTACGTGATGCAATCCAGAAAACGCCCAGGATCTAGCCATCAAGTATGAGAAATATGCGAAAGAATGAGCCTGATGAGAGCAAATCCCAGACCTAACCTAGACCTAACATGCGTTATCCTCTAAAATATTGAGCGAAACCAGGTTTAATGGACTGTTTCAGTGTGGTACCACTTTACTACGTGATCTACTCCAGAACTAGCCCAGGATCTAGCCATGAAGTATGAGTAATATGCGAAAGTAAGAGCCTGATGAGGGCAAATCCTAGACCTATCCCAAACTTAACTTGCGTTATCCTCTAAAATATTTATCAAGACCAGGTTTAATTGATTGTTTCAGTGTGGTACCACATTACTACGTGATCCACACCAGAAAAAACCGAGGATCCGTTCAACAAGTATGTGAAGAATGCGAAAGTATGGGTCTGATGAGGTCAAATCCCAGACCAATCCCAGACTTAACTTGCGTTATCCTCTAAAATATTGATCGAAACCAGGTTTAATCGACTGTTTCAGTGTTGTACCACATTACTACGTGATCCAAACCAGAAAAAACCCAGGATCTGTTCAACGAGTATGTGAAGTGTGCGAAAGTATGAGTCTGATGAGGGCAAATCCCAGACCTATCCCAGACCTAACATGCGTTATCCTCGAAAATATTTATCAAGACCACGTTTAATTGATTGTTTCAGTGTGGACCCACATTACTACGTGATCCAAACCAGAAAAAACCCAGGATCCGTTCAACAAGCATGTGAAGAATGCGAAAGTATGAGTCTGATGAGTGAAAATCCCAGACCTAACCTAGACCTAACATGCGTTATCCTCTAGAATATTGATCGAAACCAGGTTTAATTGGCCGTTTCAGTGTGGTACCACATTACTACGTGATCCAAACCAGAAAAAACCCAGGATCCGTTCAACAAGTATGTGAAGGATGCGAAAGTATGAGTCTGATAAGTGAAAATCTCAGGCCTTACCTAGACCTAACTTGCGTGGTCCTCTAAAATATTGATGGAAACCAGGTTTCATTGACTGTTTCAGTGTGGTACTACATTACTACGTGATGCAATCCAGAAAAAGCCCAGGATCTAGCCATCAAGTATGAGAAATATGCGAAAGAATGAGCCTGATGAGAGCAAATCCCAGACCTAACCTAGACCTAACATGCGTTATCCTCTAAAATATTGAGCGAAACCAGGTTTAATGGGCTGTTTCAGTGTGGTACCACACTACTTCGTGATCCAAACCAGAAAAAAACCAGGATCTGTTCAACAAGTATGTGAAAAACGCGAAACTGTGAGCCTGATGAGGGCAAATCTTAGACCTAACCCAGACCTAAGATGCGTTATCCTCTAAAATATTTATCCAGACCAGGTTTCATTGACTGTTTCAGCGTGGTACCACATTACTACGTGATCCAAACCAGAAAAAACCCAGGATCTGTTCAACAAGTATGTGAAAAACGCGAAAGTATGAGCCTGATGAGGGCAAATCCCAGACATATCCCAGACCTAACTTGCGTTGTCCTCTAGAATATTGATCGAAACCAGGTTTAATTGGCCGTTTCAGTGTGGTACCACATTACTACGTGATCCAAACCAGAAAAAACCCAGGATCCGTTCAACAAGTATGTGAAGGATGCGAAAGTATGAGTCTGATAAGTGAAAATCTCAGGCCTTACCTAGACCTAACTTGCGTGGTCCTCTAAAATATTGATGGAAACCAGGTTTCATTGACTGTTTCAGTGTGGTACTACATTACTACGTGATGCAATCCAGAAAAAGCCCAGGATCTAGCCATCAAGTATGAGAAATATGCGAAAGAATGAGCCTGATGAGAGCAAATCCCAGACCTAACCTAGACCTAACATGCGTTATCCTCTAAAATATTGAGCGAAACCAGGTTTAATGGGCTGTTTCAGTGTGGTACCACACTACTTCGTGATCCAAACCAGAAAAAAACCAGGATCTGTTCAACAAGTATGTGAAAAACGCGAAACTGTGAGCCTGATGAGGGCAAATCTTAGACCTAACCCAGACCTAAGATGCGTTATCCTCTAAAATATTTATCAAGACCACGTTTAATTGATTGTTTCAGTGTGGACCCACATTACTACGTGATCCAAACCAGAAAAAACCCAGGATCCGTTCAACAAGCATGTGAAGAATGCGAAAGTATGAGTCTGATGAGTGAAAATCCCAGACCTAACCTAGACCTAACATGCGTTATCCTCTAGAATATTGATCGAAACCAGGTTTAATTGGCCGTTTCAGTGTGGTACCACATTACTACGTGATCCAAACCAGAAAAAACCCAGGATCCGTTCAACAAGTATGTGAAGGATGCGAAAGTATGAGTCTGATAAGTGAAAATCTCAGGCCTTACCTAGACCTAACTTGCGTGGTCCTCTAAAATATTGATGGAAACCAGGTTTAATTGACTGTTGCAGTGTTGTACTACATTACTACGTGATGCAATCCAGAAAAAGCTCAGGATCTAGCCATCAAGTATGAGAAATATGCGAAAGAATGAGCCTGATGAGAGCAAATCCCAGACCTATCCCAGACGTAACTTGCGTTGTCCTCTAAAATATTGATCGAAACCAGGTTTAATTGACCGTTTCAGTGTGGTGCCACATTACTACGTGATCCAAACCAGAAAAAACCCAGGATCCGTTCAACAAGTATGTGAAGGATGCGAAAGTATGAGTCTGATCAGTGGAAATCACAGGCCTTACCTAGACCTAACTTGCGTTGTCCTCTAAAATATTGATGGAAACCAGGTTTCATTGACTGTTTCAGTGTGGTACTACATTACTACGTGATGCAATCCAGAAAAAGCCCAGGATCTAGCCATGAAGTATGAGAAATATGCGAAGGAATGAGCCTGATGAGAGCAAATCCCAGACCTAACCTAGACCTAACATGCGTTATCCTCTAAAATATTGAGCGAAACCAGGTTTAATGGACTGTTTCAGTGTGGTACCACATTACTTCGTGATCCAAACCAGAAATAGCCCAGGATCTAGCCATGAAGTATGAGAAATATGCGAAAGTAAGAGCCTGATGAGGGCAAATCCTAGACCTATCCCAGACGTAACTTGCGTTATCCTCTAAAATATTGATCGAAACCAGGTTTAATTGACTGTTTCAGCTTGGTACCACATTACTACGTGGTCCAAACCAGAAAAAACCCAGGATCAGTTGAACAAGTAAGTGAAGAATGCGAAAGTATGAGTCTGATGAGTGAAAATCCCAGGGCTAACCTAGACCTAACATGCGTCATCCTCTAAAATATTGATCAAAACCAGGTTTAATGGACTGTTTCAGTGTGGTACCACACTACAACGTGATCCAAACCTGAAAAAACCCAGGATCTGTTCAACAAGTATGTGAAAAACGCGAAAGTATGAGCCTGATGAGGGCAAATCCGAAACATATCCCAGACCTAACTTGCGTTGTCCTCTAAGATGTTGATGGAAACCAGGTTTAATTGACTGTTGCAGTGTTGTACTTCATTACTACGTGATGCAATCCAGAAAAAGCCCAGGATCTAGCCATCAAGTATGAGAAATATGCGAAAGAATGAGCCTGATGAGAGCAAATCCCAGACCTAACCTAGACCTAACATGAATTATTCTCTAAAATATTGATTGAGACCAGGTTTAATCGACTGTTTCAGTGTGGTACCACATTACTACGTGATTCAAACCAGAAAAAACCGAGGATCAGTTCAACAAGTATGTGAAGAATGCGAAAGTATGAGTCTGATGAGTGAAAATCCCAGGGTTATCCTAGACCTAACATGCGTTATCCTCTAAAATATTGATCGAAACCAGGTTTAATCGACTGTTTCAGTGTGCTATCACACTTCTACGTGACCCAAACCAGAAAAAACCCATGATCTGTTCAACAAGTATGTGAAAAACGCGAAAGTATGAGCCTGATGAGGGCAAGTCCCAGACCTATCCCAGACCTAACTTGCGTTATCCTCTAAAATATTGATCGAAACCAGGTTGAATTGATCGTTTCAGTGTGGTACCACATTACTACGTGATCCAAACCAGAAAAAACCCAGGATCCGTTCAACAAGTATGTGAAGCATGCGAAAGTATGAGTCTGATAAGTGAAAATCTCAGGTCTTACCTAGACCTAACTTGCGTTGTCCTCTAAAATAGTGATGGAATCCAGGTTTAATGGACTGTTTCAGTGTGGTACCACATTACTACGTGATCCACTCCAGAAAAAACCCAAGATCCGTTCAACAAGTATGTGAAGAATGCGAAAGTATGAGTCTGATGAGGTCAAATCCCAGACCAATCCCAGACGTAACTTGCGTTATCCTATAAAATATTGATCGAAACCACGTTTAATCGACTGTTTCAGTGTGGTACCACATTACTACGTGATCCAAACTAGAAAAAACCCAGGATCTGTTCAACAATTATGTGAAAAACGCGAAAGTATGAGCCTGATGACGGCAAATCCCAGACATATCCCAGACCTAACTTGCGTTGTCCTCTAAGATATTGATGGAAACCAGGTTTAATTGACTGTTTTAGTGCTGTACTTCATTACTACGTGATGCAATCAAGAAAAAGCCCAGGATCTAGCCATCAAGTATGAGAAATATGCGAAAGAATGAGCCTGATGAGAGCAAATCCCAGACCTAACCTAGACCTAACATGAATTATTCTCTAAAATATTGATCGAAACCAGGTTTAATTGACTGTTTCAGTGTGGTCCCACATTACTACCTGATCCAAACCAGAAAAAACCCCGGATCCCTTCAACAAGTATGTGAAGAATGCGAAAGTATGAGTCTGATCAGTGAAAATCCCAGGCCTAACCTAGACCTAACATGAGTTATACTCTAAAATATTGATCGAAACCTGGTTTAATCGACTGTTTCAGTGTGGTACCACATTAGTATGTGATCCAAACCAGAAAATAACCCAGGATCTAGCCATCAAGTATGAGAAATATGCGAAAGAATGAGCATGATGAGAGCAAATCCCAGACCTAACCTAGACCTAACATGAATTATTCTCTAAAATATTGATCGAAACCAGGCTTAATTGACTGTTTCAGTGTGGTCCCACATTACTACGTGATCCAAACCAGAAAAAACCCAGGATCCGTTCAACAAGTATGTGAAGAATGCGAAAGTATGAGTCTGATGAGTGAAAATCCCAGGCCTAACCTGGACCTAACATTCGTTATCCTCAAAAATATTGATCGAAACCTGGTTAAATCGACTGTTTCAGTGTGGAACCACATTACTATGTGATCCAAACCAGAAAATAACCCAGGATCTGTTCAACGAGTATGTGAAAAACGCGAAAGTATGAGCCTGATGAGGGCAAATCCCAGACATATCCCAGACCTAACTTGCGTTGTCCTCTAAGATATTGATGGAAACCAGGTTTAATTGACTGTTTCAGTGTTGTACTTCATTACTACGTGATGCAATCCAGAAAAAGCCCAGGATCTAGCCATCAAGTATGAGAAATATGCGAAAGAATGAGCCTGATGAGAGCAAATCCCAGACCTAACCTAGACCTAACATGAATTATTCTCTAAAATATTGATCGAGACCGGGTTTATCGACTGTTTCAGTGTGGTACCACATTACTACGTGATCCAAACCAGAAAAAACCGAGGATCAGTTCAACAAGTATGTGAAGAATGCGAAAGTATGAGTCTGATGAGTGAAAATCCCAGGGCTGTCCTAGACCTAACATGCGTTATCCTCTAAAATATTGATCGAAACCAGGTTTAATCGACTGTTTCAGTGTGGTATCACACTACTACGTGACCCAAACCAGAAAAAACCCATGATCTGTTCAACAAGTATGTGAAAAACGCGAAAGTATGAGCCTGATGAGGGCAAATCCCAAACCTATCCCAGACCTAACTTGCGTTATCCTCTAATATATTGATCGAAACCAGGTTTAATTGACCGTTTCAGTGTGGTACCACATTACTACGTGATCCAAACCAGAAAAAACCCAGGATCCGTTCAACAAGTATGTGAAGGATGCGAAAGTATGAGTCTGATCAGTGAAAATCTCAGGCCTTACCTAGACCTAACTTGCGTTGTCCTCTAAAATATTGATGGAAACCAGGTTTCATTGACTGTTTCAGTGTGGTACTACATTACTACGTGATGCAATCCAGAAAAAGCCCAGGATCTAGCCATCAAGTATGAGAAATATGCGAAAGAATGAGCCTGATGAGAGCAAATCCCAGACCTAACCTAGACCTAACATGCGTTATCCTCTAAAATATTGAGCGAAACCAGGTTTAATGGACTGTTTCAGTGTGGTACCACACTACTTCGTGATCCAAACCAGACAAAACCCAGGATCTGTTCATCAAGAATGTGAAAAACGCGAAACTGTGAGCCTGATGAGGGCAAATCTTACACCTAACCCAGACCTAAGATGCGTTATCCTCTAAAATATTTATCCAGACCAGGTTTCATTGAATGTTTCAGTGTGGTACCACTTTACTACGTGATCCAGTCCAGAAATAGCCCAGGATCTGTTCAACGAGTATGTGAAAAACGCGAAAGTATGAGTCTGATGAGGGCAAATCCCAGACCTATCCCAGACCTAACATGCGTTATCCTCAAAAATATTTATCAAGACCACGTTTAATTGATTGTTTCAGTGTGGACCCACATTACTACGTGATCCAAACCAGAAAAAACCCAGGATCCGTTCAACAAGTATGTGAAAAACGCGAAAGTATGAGCCTGATGAGGGCAAATCCCAGAGCTATCCCAGACCTAACTTGCGTTATCCTCTAAAATATTGATCGAAACCAGGTTTAATTGACCGTTTCAGTGTGGTACCACATTACTACGTGATCCAAACCAGAAAAAACCCAGGATCCGTTCAACAAGTATGTGAAGGATGCGAAAGTATGAGTCTGATCAGTGAAAATCTCAGGCCTTACCTAGACCTAACTTGCGTTGTCCTCTAAAATATTGATGGAAACCAGGTTTCATTGACTGTTTCAGTGTGGTACTACATTACTACGTGATGCAATCCAGAAAAAGCCCAGGATCTAGCCATCAAGTATGAGAAATATGCGAAAGAATGAGCCTGATGAGAGCAAATCCCAGACCTAACCTAGACCTAACATGCGTTATCCTCTAAAATATTGAGCGAAACCAGGTTTAATGGACTGTTTCAGTGTGGTACCACACTACTTCGTGATCCAAACCAGAAATAGCCCAGGATCTAGCCATGAAGTATGAGAAATATGCGAAAGAATGAGCATGATGAGAGCAAATCCCAGACCTAACCTAGACCTAACATGCGTTATCCTCTAAAATATTGAGCGAAACCAGGTTTAATGGACTGTTTCAGTGTGGTACCACTTTACTACGTGATCCACTCCAGGACTAGCCCAGGATCTAGCCAAGAAGTATGAGAAATATGCGAAAGTAAGAGCCTCATGAGGGCAAATCCTAGACCTATCCCAAACTTAACTTGCGTTATCCTCTAAAATATTTATCAAGACCAGGTTTAATTGATTGTTTCAGTGTGGTACCACATTACTACGTGATCCACACCAGAAAAAACCCAAGATCCGTTCAACAAGTATGTGAAGAATGCGAAAGTATGAGTCTGATGAGGTCAAATCCCAGACCAATCCCAGACTTAACTTGGGTTATCCTATAAAATATTGGTCGAAACCACGTTTAATCGACTGTTTCAGTGTGGTACCACATTACTACGTGATCCAAACTAGAAAAAACCCAGGATCTGTTCAACAATTATGTGAAAAACGCGAAAGTATGAGCCTGATGACGGCAAATCCCAGACATATCCCAGACCTAACTTGCGTTGTCCTCTAAGATATTGATGGAAACCAGGTTTAATTGACTGTTTCAGTGTTGTACTTCATTACTACGTGATGCAATCAAGAAAAAGCCCAGGATCTAGCCATCAAGTATGAGAAATATGCGAAAGAATGAGCCTGATGAGAGCAAATCCCAGACCTAACCTAGACCTAACATGAATTATTCTCTAAAATATTGATCGAAACCAGGTTTAATTGACTGTTTCAGTGTGGTCCCACATTACTACGTGATCCAAACCAGAAAAAACCCCGGATCCCTTCAACAAGTATGTGAAGAATGCGAAAGTATGAGTCTGATGAGTGAAAATCCCAGGCCTAACCTAGACCTAACATGAGTTATACTCTAAAATATTGATCGAAACCAGGTTTAATCGACTGTTTCAGTGTGGTACCACGTTACTACGTGATCCAAACCAGCAAAAACCCAGGATCAGTTCAACAAGTATGTGAAGAATGCGAAAGTATGAGTCTCATCAGTGAAAATCCCAGGCCTAACCTAGACCTAGCTTGCGTTATCCTCTAAAATATTGATCGAAACCAGGTTTAATCGACTGTCTCAGTGTGGTACCACATTACTACGTGACCCAAACCAGAAAAATCCCATGATCTGTTCAACAAGTATGTGAAGAATGCGAAAGTATGAGTCTGATCAGTGAAAATCTCAGGCCTTACCTAGACCTAACTTGCGTTGCCCTCTAAAATAGTGATGGAAACCAGGTTTCATTGACTGTTTCAGTGTGGTACTACAATACTACGTGATGCAATCCAGAAAATGCCCAGGATCTAGCCATCAAGTATGAGAAATATGCGAAAGAATGAGCCTGATGAGAGCAAATCCCAGACCTAACCTAGACCTAACATGCGTTATCCTCTAAAATATTGAGCGAAACCAGGTTTAATGGACTGTTTCAGTGTGGTACCACACTACTTCGTGATCCAAACCAGACAAAACCCAGGATCTGTTCATCAAGAATGTGAAAAACGCGAAACTGTGAGCCTGATGAGGGCAAATCTTACACCTAACCCAGACCTAAGATGCGTTATCCTCTAAAATATTTATCCAGACCAGGTTTCATTGAATGTTTCAGTGTGGTACCACTTTACTACGTGATCCAGTCCAGAAATAGCCCAGGATCTGTTCAACGAGTATGTGAAAAACGCGAAAGTATGAGCCTGATGACGGCAAATCCCAGACATATCCCAGACCTAACTTGCGCTGTCCTCTAAGATATTGATCGAAACCTGGTTTAATCGACTGTTTCAGTGTGGTACCACATTACTATGTGATCCAAACCAGAAAATAACCCAGGATCTAGCCATCAAGTATGAGAAATATGCGAAAGAATGAGCATGATGAGAGCAAATACCAGACCTAACCTAGACCTCACATGAATTATTCTCTAAAATATTGATCGAAACCAGGTTTAATTGACTGTTTCAGTGTGGTCCCACATTACTACGTGATGCAAACCAGAAAAAACCCAGGATCCGTTCAACAAGTATGTGAAGAATGCGAAAGTATGAGCCTGATGAGGGCAAATCCCAGACATATCCCAGACCTAACTTGTGTTGTCCTCTAAGATATTGATGGAAACCAGGTTTAATTGACTGTTTCAGTGTTGTACTTCATTACTACGTGATGCAATCCAGAAAAAGCCCAGGATCTAGCCATCAAGTATGAGAAATATGCGAAAGAATGAGCCTGATGAGAGCAAATCCCAGACCTAACCTAGACCTAACATGAATTATTCTCTAAAATATTGATCGAAACCAGGTTTCATTGAATGTTTCAGTGTGGTACCACTTTACTACGTGATCCAGTCCAGAAATAGCCCAGGATCTGTTCAACGAGTATGTGAAAAACGCGAAAGTATGAGCCTGATGAGGGCAAATCCCAGACATATCCCAGACCTAACTTGCGCTGTCCTCTAAGATATTGATCGAAACCTGGTTTAATCGACTGTTTCAGTGTGGTGCCACATTACTATGTGATCCAAACCAGAAAATAACCCAGGATCTAGCCATCAAGTATGAGAAATATGCGAAAGAATGAGCATGATGAGAGCAAATCCCAGACCTAACCTAGACCTAACATGAATTATTCTCTAAAATATTGATCGAGACCAGGTTTCATTGACTGTTTCAGCGTGGTACCACATTACTACGTGATCCAAACCAGAAAAAACCCAGGATCTGTTCAACAAGTATGTGAAAAACGCGAAACTGTGAGCCTGATGAGGGCAAATCTTAGACCTAACCCAGACCTAAGATGCGTTATCCTCTAAAATATTTATCCAGACCAGGTTTCATTGACTGTTTCAGCGTGGTACCACATTACTACGTGATCCAAACCAGAAAAAACCCAGGATCTGTTCAACAAGTATGTGAAAAACGCGAAAGTATGAGCCTGATGAGGGCAAATCCCAGACATATCCCAGACTTAACTTGCGTTGTCCGCTAAGATATTGATGGAAACCAGGTTTAATTGACTGTTGCAGTGCTGTACTACATTACTACGTGATGCAATCCAGAAAAAGCTCAGGATCTAGCCATCAAGTATGAGAAATATGCGAAAGAATGAGCCTGATGAGAGCAAATCCCAGACCTATCCCAGACGTAACTTGCGTTGTCCTCTAAAATATTGATCGAAACCAGGTTTAATTGACCGTTTCAGTGTGGTACCACATTACTACGTGATCCAAACCAGAAAAAACCCAGGATCCGTTCAACAAGTATGTGAAGGATGCGAAAGTATGAGTCTGATCAGTGGAAATCACAGGCCTTACCTAGACCTAACTTGCGTTGTCCTCTATAATATTGATGGAAACCAGGTTTCATTGACTGTTTCAGTGTGGTACTACATTACTACGTGATGCAATCCAGAAAAAGCCCAGGATCTAGCCATCAAGTATGAGAAATATGCGAAGGAATGAGCCTGATGAGAGCAAATCCCAGACCTAACCTAGACCTAACATGCGTTATCCTCTAAAATATTGAGCGAAACCAGGTTTAATGGACTGTTTTAGTGTGGTACCACACTACTTCGTGATCCAAACCAGAAATAGCCCAGGATCTAGCCATGAAGTATGAGAAATATGCGAAAGTAAGAGCCTGATGAGGGCAAATCCTAGACCTATCCCAGACGTAACTTGCGTTATCCTCTAAAATATTGATCGAAACCAGGTTTAATTGACCGTTTCAGTGTGGACCACATTACTACGTGATCCAAACCAGAAAAAACCCAGGATCCGTTCAACAAGTATGTGAAGGATGCGAAAGTATGAGTCTGATCAGTGGAAATCACAGGCCTTACCTAGACCTAACTTGCGTTGTCCTCTAAAATATTGATCGAAACCAGGTTTAATTGACTGTTTCAGCGTGGTACCACATTACTACGTGATACAATCCAGAAACAGCCCAGGATCTAGCCATGAAGTATGAGAAATATGCGAAAGTATGAGCCTGATGAGAGCAAATCCCAGACCTATCCCAGACGTAACTTGCGTTGTCCTCTAAAATATTGATCGGAAGCGGGTTTAAATGACCGTTTCAGTGTGGTACCACACTACAACGTGATCCAAACCTGAAAAAACCCAGGATCTGTTCAACAAGTATGTGAAAAACGCGAAAGTATGAGCCTGATGAGGGCAAATCCGAGACATATCCCAGACCTAACTTGCGTTGTCCTCTAAGATATTGATGGAAACCAGGTTTAATTGACTGTTGCAGTGTTGTACTTCATTACTACGTGATGCAATCCAGAAAAAGCCCAGGATCTAGCCATCAAGTATGAGAAATATGCGAAAGAATGAGCCTGATGAGAGCAAATCCCAGACCTAACCTAGACCTAACATGAATTATTCTCTAAAATATTGATCGAGACCAGGTTTAATCGACTGTTTCAGTGTGGTACCACATTACTACGTGATCCAAACCAGAAAAAACCGAGGATCAGTTCAACAAGTATGTGAAGAATGCGAAAGTATGAGTCTGATGAGTGAAAATCCCAGGGTTATCCTAGACCTAACATGCGTTATCCTCTAAAATATTGATCGAAACCAGGTTGAATTGACCGTTTCAGTGTGGTACCACATTACTGCGTGATCCAAACCAGAAAAAACCCAGGATCCGTTCAACAAGTATGTGAAGCATGCGAAAGTATGAGTCTGATAAGTGAAAATCTCAGGGCTTACCTAGACCTAACTTGCGTTGTCCTCTAAAATAGTGATGGAAACCAGGTTTAATGAACTGTTTCAGTGTGGTACCACATTACTACGTGATCCACTCCAGAAAAAACCCAAGATCCGTTCAACAAGTATGTGAAGAATGCGAAAGTATGAGTCTGATGAGGTCAAATCCCAGACCAATCCCAGACGTAACTTGCGTTATCCCATAAAATATTGATCGAAACCACGTTTAATCGACTGTTTCAGTGTGGTCCCACATTACTACGTGATCCAAACCAGAAAAAACCCCGGATCCCTTCAACAAGTATGTGAAGAATGCGAAAGTATGAGTCTGATCAGTGAAAATCCCAGGCCTAACCTAGACCTAACATGAGTTATACTCTAAAATATTGATCGAAACCTGGTTTAATCGACTGTTTCAGTGTGGTACCACATTAGTATGTGATCCAAACCAGAAAATAACCCAGGATCTAGCCATCAAGTATGAGAAATATGCGAAAGAATGAGCATGATGAGAGCAAATCCCAGACCTAACCTAGACCTAACATGAATTATTCTCTAAAATATTGATCGAAACCAGGCTTAATTGACTGTTTCAGTGTGGTCCCACATTACTACGTGATCCAAACCAGAAAAAACCCAGGATCCGTTCAACAAGTATGTGAAGAATGCGAAAGTATGAGTCTGATGAGTGAAAATCCCAGGCCTAACCTGGACCTAACATTCGTTATCCTCAAAAATATTGATCGAAACCTGGTTAAATCGACTGTTTCAGTGTGGAACCACATTACTATGTGATCCAAACCAGAAAATAACCCAGGATCTGTTCAACGAGTATGTGAAAAACGCGAAAGTATGAGCCTGATGGGGGCAAATCCCAGACATATCCCAGACCTAACTTGCGTTGTCCTCTAAGATATTGATGGAAACCAGGTTTAATTGACTGTTTCAGTGTTGTACTTCATTACTACGTGATGCAATCCAGAAAAAGCCCAGGATCTAGCCATCAAGTATGAGAAATATGCGAAAGAATGAGCCTGATGAGAGCAAATCCCAGACCTAACCTAGACCTAACATGAATTATTCTCTAAAATATTGATCGAGACCGGGTTTAATCGACTGTTTCAGTGTGGTACCACATTACTACGTGATCCACACCAGAAAAAACCGAGGATCAGTTCAACAAGTATGTGAAGAATGCGAAAGTATGAGTCTGATGAGTGAAAATCCCAGGGCTATCCTAGACCTAACATGCGTTATCCTCTAAAATATTGATCGAAACCAGGTTTAATCGACTGTTTCAGTGTGGTATCACACTACTACGTGACCCAAACAAGAAAAAACCCATGATCTGTTCAACAAGTATGTGAAAAACGCGAAAGTATGAGCCTGATGAGGGCAAATCCCAGACCTATCCCAGACCTAACTTGCGTTATCCTCTAAAATATTGATCGAAACCAGGTTTAATTGACCGTTTCAGTGTGGTACCACATTACTACGTGATCCAAACCAGAAAAAACCCAGGATCCGTTCAAGAAGTATGTGAAGGATGCGAAAGTATGAGTCTGATCAGTGAAAATCTCAGGCCTTACCTAGACCTAACTTGCGTTGTCCTCTAAAATATTGATGGAAACCAGGTTTCATTGACTGTTTCAGTGTGGTACTACATTACTACGTGATGCAATCCAGAAAAAGCCCAGGATCTAGCCATCAAGTATGAGAAATATGCGAAAGAATGAGCCTGATGAGAGCAAATCCCAGACCTAACCTAGACCTAACATGCGTTATCCTCTAAAATATTGAGCGAAACCAGGTTAAATGGACTGTTTCAGTGTGGTACCACACTACTTCGTGATCCAAACCAGAAATAGCCCAGGATCTAGCCATGAAGTATGAGAAATATGCGAAAGTAAGAGCCTGATGAGGGCAAATCCTAGTCCTATCCCAGACGTAACTTGCGTTATCCTCTAAAATATTGATCGAAACCAGGTTTAATTGACTGTTTCAGCGTGGTACCACATTACTACGTGATACAATCCAGAAACAGCCCAGGATCTAGCCATGAAGTATGAGAAATATGCGAAAGTATGAGCCTGATGAGGGCAAATCCTAGACCTAACACAGACCTAACATGAATTATTCTCTAAAATATTGATCGAAACCAGGTTTAATTGACTGTTTCAGCGTGGTACCACATTACTACGTGGTCCAAACCAGAAAAAACCCAGGATCAGTTGAACAAGTAAGTGAAGAATGCGAAAGTATGAGTCTGATGAGTGAAAATCCCAGGGCTAACCTAGACCTAACATGCGTCATCCTCTAAAATATTGATCAAAACCAGGTTTAATGGACTGTTTCAGTGTGGTACCACACTACAACGTGATCCAAACCTGAAAAAACCCAGGATCTGTTCAACAAGTATGTGAAAAACGCGAAAGTATGAGCCTGACGAGGGCAAATCCCAGACATATCCCAGACCTAACTTGCGTTGTCCTCTAAGATATTGATGGAAACCAGGTTTAATTGACTGTTGCAGTGTTGTACTTCATTACTACGTGATGCAATCCAGAAAAAGCCCAGGATCTAGCCATCAAGTATGAGAAATATGCGAAAAAATGAGCCTGATGAGAGCAAATCCCAGACCTAACCTAGACCTAAGATGAATTATTCTCTAAAATATTGATCGAAACCAGGTTTAATTGACTGTTTCAGTGTGGTCCCACATTACTACGTGATCCAAACCAGAAAAAACCCCGGTTCCCTTCAACAAGTATGTGAAGAATGCGAAAGTATGAGTCTGATGAGTGAAAATCCCAGGCCTAACCTAGACCTAACATGAGTTATACTCTAAAATATTGATCGAAACCAGGTTTAATCGACTGTTTCAGTGTGGTACCACATTACTACGTGATCCAAACCAGCAAAAACCCAGGATCAGTTCAACAAGTATGTGAAGAATGCCAAAGTATGAGTCTGATCAGTGAAAATCCCAGGCCTAACCTTGACCTAGCTTGCGTTATCCTCTAAAATATTGATCGAAACCAGGTTTAATCGACTGTTTCAGTGTGGTACCACATTACTACGTGACCCAAACCAGAAAAATCCCATGATCTGTTCAACAAGTATGTGAAAAACGCGAAAGTATGAGCCTGATGAGGGCAAATCCCAGACCTATCCCAGACCTAACTTGCGTTATCCACTAAAATATTGATCGAAACCAGGTTTAATTGACCGTTTCAGTGTGGTACCTCATTACTACGTGATCCAAACCAGAAAAAACCCAGGATCCGATCAACAAGTATGTGAAGTATGCGAAAGTATGAGTCTTATGAGGTCAAATCCCAGACCAATCCCAGACTTAACTTGCGTTATCCTCTAAAATATTGATCGAAACCAGGTTTAAATGACTGTTTCAGTGTGGTCCCACATTACTACGTGATCCAAACCAGAAAAATCCCAGAATCCGTTCAACAAGTATGTGAAGAATGCAAAAGTATGAGTCTGATAAATGAAAATCCCGGGCCTAACCTTGACCTAACATGAGTTATACTCTAAAATATTGATCGAAACCTGGTTTAATCGACTGTTTCAGTGTGCTACCACATTACTATGTGATCCAAACCAGAAAATAACCCAGGATCTGTTCAACGAGTATGTGAAGTTGTGCGAAAGTATGAGTCTGATGAGGTCAAATCCCAGACCTATCCCAGACCTAACTTGCGTTATCCTCTAAAATATTGATCGAGACCAGGTTTAATCGACTGCTTCAGTGTGGTACCACATTACTACGTGATCCGAACCAGAAAAAACCCAGGATCAGTTCAACAAGTATGTGAAGAATGCGAAAGTATGAGTCTGATGAGTGAAAATCCCAGGGCTAACCTAGACCTAACATGCGTTATCCTCTAAAATATTGATCCAAACCAGGTTTAATGGACTGTTTCAGTGTGGTACCACATTACTATGTGATCCAAACCAGAAAAAACCCAGGATCTGTTCAACGAGTATGTGAAGTGTGCGAAAGTATGAGTCTGATGTGGGCAAATCCCAGACCTATCCCAGACCTAACATGCGTTATCCTCTAAAATATTTATCAAGACCAGGTTTAATTGATTGTTTCAGTGTGGACCCACATTACCACGTGACCCAAACCAGAAAAAACCCGGGATCCGTTCAACAAGTATGTGAAGAATGCGAAAGTATGAGTCTGATGAGTGAAAATCCCAGACCTAACCTAGACCTAACATGCGTTATCCTCTAAAATATTTATCAACACCAGGATTAATTGATTGTTTCAGTGTGGTCCCACATTACTACGTGATCCAAACCTGAAAAAACCCAGGATCTGATCAACATGTATGAGAAATATGCGAAAGAATGAGCCTGATGAGAGCAAATCCCAGACCTAACCTAGACCTAACATGCGTCATCCACTAAAATATTGATCGAAGCCAGGTTTAATCGACGGTTTCAGTGTGGTATCACACTACTACGTGACCCAAACCAGAAAAAACCCATGATCTGTTCAGCAAGTATGTGAAAAACGCGAAACTGTGAGCCTGATGAGGGCAAATCTTAGACCTAACCCAGACCTAAGATGCGTTATCCTCTAAAATATTTATCCAGACCAGGTTTCGTTGAATGTTTCAGTGTGGTACCACTTTACTACGTGATCCATTCCAGAAATAGCCCAGGAGCTAGCCATGAAGTATGAGAAATATGCGAAAGTAAGAGCCTGATGAGGGCAAATCCTAGACCTATCCCAGACGTAACTTGCGTTGTCCTCTAAAATATTGATCGAAACCAGGTTTAATTGACCGTTTCAGTGTGATACCACATTACTACGTGATCCAAACCAGAAAAAACCCAGGATCCGTTCAACAAGTATGTGAAGGATGCGAAAGTATGAGTCTGATCAGTGGAGATCACAGGCCTTACCTAGACCTAACTTGCGTTGTCCTCTAAAATATTGATGGAAACCAGGTTTCATTGACTGTTTCAGTGTGGTACTACATTACTACGTGATGCAATCCAGAAAAAGCCCAGGATCTAGCCATCAAGTATGAGAAATATGCGAAGGAATGAGCCTGATGAGAGCAAATCCCAGACCTATCCCAGACCTAACATGAATTATTCTCTAAAATATTGATCGAAACCAGGTTTAATTGACTGTTTCAGCGTGGTACCACATTACTACGTGATACAATCCAGAAACAGCCCAGGATCTAGCCATGAAGTATGAGAAATATGCGAAAGTAAGAGCCTGATGAGGGCAAATCCTAGACCTATCCCAGACGTAACTTGCGTTGTCCTCTAAAATATTGATCGAAACCAGGTTTAATTGACTGTTTCAGCGTGGTACCACATTACTACGTGATACAATCCAGAAACAGCCCAGGATCTAGCCATGAAGTACGAGAAATATGCGAAAGTATGAGCCTGATGAGGGCAAATCCTAGACCTAACCCAGACCTAACATGAATTATTCTCTAAAATATTGATCGAAACCAGGTTTAATTGACTGTTTCAGCGTGGTACCCCATTACTACGTGATACAATCCAGAAACAGCCCAGGATCTAGCAATGAAGTATGAGAAATATGCGAAAGTAAGAGCCTGATGAGGGCAAATCCTAGACCTATCCCAGACGTAACTTGCGTTGTCCTCTAAAATATTGATCGAAACCAGGTTTAATTGACCGTTTCAGTGTGGTACCACATTACTACGTGATCGAAACCAGAAAAAACCCAGGATCCGTTCAACAAGTATGTGAAGGACGCGAAAGTATGAGTCTGATCAGTGGAAATCACAGGCCTTACCTAGACCTAACTTGCGTTGTCCTCTAAAATATTGATGGAAACCAGGTTTCATTGACTGTTTCAGTGTGGTACCACATTACTACGTGATCCAAACCAGAAAAAACCCAGGATCAGTTCTACAAGTATGTGAAGAATGCGAAAGTATGAGTCTGATGAGTGAAAATCCCAGGGCTAACCTAGACCTAACATGCGTTATCCTCTAAAATATTGATCCAAACCAGGTTTAATGGACTGTTTCAGCGTGGTACCACATTACTACGTGATACAATCCAGAAACAGCCCAGGATCTAGCCATGAAGTATGAGAAATATGCGAAAGTATGAGCCTGATGAGAGCAAATCCCAGACCTATCCCAGACGTAACTTGCGTTGTCCTCTAAAATATTGATCGAAACCAGGTTTAATTGACCGTTTCAGTGTGGTACCACATTACTACGTGATCCAAACCAGAAAAAACCCAGGATCCGTTCAACAAGTATGTGAAGGATGCGAAAGTATGAGTCTGATCAGTGGAAATCACAGGCCTTACCTAGACCTAACTTGCGTTGTCCTCTATAATATTGATGGAAACCAGGTTTCATTGACTGTTTCAGTGTGGTACTACATTACTACGTGATGCAATCCAGAAAAAGCCCAGGATCTAGCCATCAAGTATGAGAAATATGCGAAGGAATGAGCCTGATGAGAGCAAATCCCAGACCTAACCTAGACCTAACATGCGTTATCCTCTAAAATATTGAGCGAAACCAGGTTTAATGGACTGTTTTAGTGTGGTACCACACTACTTCGTGATCCAAACCAGAAATAGCCCAGGATCTAGCCATGAAGTATGAGAAATATGCGAAAGTAAGAGCCTGATGAGGGCAAATCCTAGACCTATCCCAGACGTAACTTGCGTTATCCTCTAAAATATTGATCGAAACCAGGTTTAATTGACCGTTTCAGTGTGGACCACATTACTACGTGATCCAAACCAGAAAAAACCCAGGATCCGTTCAACAAGTATGTGAAGGATGCGAAAGTATGAGTCTGATCAGTGGAAATCACAGGCCTTACCTAGACCTAACTTGCGTTGTCCTCTAAAATATTGATCGAAACCAGGTTTAATTGACTGTTTCAGCGTGGTACCACATTACTACGTGATACAATCCAGAAACAGCCCAGGATCTAGCCATGAAGTATGAGAAATATGCGAAAGTATGAGCCTGATGAGAGCAAATCCCAGACCTATCCCAGACGTAACTTGCGTTGTCCTCTAAAATATTGATCGGAAGCGGGTTTAAATGACCGTTTCAGTGTGGTACCACACTACAACGTGATCCAAACCTGAAAAAACCCAGGATCTGTTCAACAAGTATGTGAAAAACGCGAAAGTATGAGCCTGATGAGGGCAAATCCGAGACATATCCCAGACCTAACTTGCGTTGTCCTCTAAGATATTGATGGAAACCAGGTTTAATTGACTGTTGCAGTGTTGTACTTCATTACTACGTGATGCAATCCAGAAAAAGCCCAGGATCTAGCCATCAAGTATGAGAAATATGCGAAAGAATGAGCCTGATGAGAGCAAATCCCAGACCTAACCTAGACCTAACATGAATTATTCTCTAAAATATTGATCGAGACCAGGTTTAATCGACTGTTTCAGTGTGGTACCACATTACTACGTGATCCAAACCAGAAAAAACCGAGGATCAGTTCAACAAGTATGTGAAGAATGCGAAAGTATGAGTCTGATGAGTGAAAATCCCAGGGTTATCCTAGACCTAACATGCGTTATCCTCTAAAATATTGATCGAAACCAGGTTGAATTGACCGTTTCAGTGTGGTACCACATTACTGCGTGATCCAAACCAGAAAAAACCCAGGATCCGTTCAACAAGTATGTGAAGCATGCGAAAGTATGAGTCTGATAAGTGAAAATCTCAGGGCTTACCTAGACCTAACTTGCGTTGTCCTCTAAAATAGTGATGGAAACCAGGTTTAATGAACTGTTTCAGTGTGGTACCACATTACTACGTGATCCACTCCAGAAAAAACCCAAGATCCGTTCAACAAGTATGTGAAGAATGCGAAAGTATGAGTCTGATGAGGTCAAATCCCAGACCAATCCCAGACGTAACTTGCGTTATCCCATAAAATATTGATCGAAACCACGTTTAATCGACTGTTTCAGTGTGGTCCCACATTACTACGTGATCCAAACCAGAAAAAACCCCGGATCCCTTCAACAAGTATGTGAAGAATGCGAAAGTATGAGTCTGATCAGTGAAAATCCCAGGCCTAACCTAGACCTAACATGAGTTATACTCTAAAATATTGATCGAAACCTGGTTTAATCGACTGTTTCAGTGTGGTACCACATTAGTATGTGATCCAAACCAGAAAATAACCCAGGATCTAGCCATCAAGTATGAGAAATATGCGAAAGAATGAGCATGATGAGAGCAAATCCCAGACCTAACCTAGACCTAACATGAATTATTCTCTAAAATATTGATCGAAACCAGGCTTAATTGACTGTTTCAGTGTGGTCCCACATTACTACGTGATCCAAACCAGAAAAAACCCAGGATCCGTTCAACAAGTATGTGAAGAATGCGAAAGTATGAGTCTGATGAGTGAAAATCCCAGGCCTAACCTGGACCTAACATTCGTTATCCTCAAAAATATTGATCGAAACCTGGTTAAATCGACTGTTTCAGTGTGGAACCACATTACTATGTGATCCAAACCAGAAAATAACCCAGGATCTGTTCAACGAGTATGTGAAAAACGCGAAAGTATGAGCCTGATGGGGGCAAATCCCAGACATATCCCAGACCTAACTTGCGTTGTCCTCTAAGATATTGATGGAAACCAGGTTTAATTGACTGTTTCAGTGTTGTACTTCATTACTACGTGATGCAATCCAGAAAAAGCCCAGGATCTAGCCATCAAGTATGAGAAATATGCGAAAGAATGAGCCTGATGAGAGCAAATCCCAGACCTAACCTAGACCTAACATGAATTATTCTCTAAAATATTGATCGAGACCGGGTTTAATCGACTGTTTCAGTGTGGTACCACATTACTACGTGATCCACACCAGAAAAAACCGAGGATCAGTTCAACAAGTATGTGAAGAATGCGAAAGTATGAGTCTGATGAGTGAAAATCCCAGGGCTATCCTAGACCTAACATGCGTTATCCTCTAAAATATTGATCGAAACCAGGTTTAATCGACTGTTTCAGTGTGGTATCACACTACTACGTGACCCAAACAAGAAAAAACCCATGATCTGTTCAACAAGTATGTGAAAAACGCGAAAGTATGAGCCTGATGAGGGCAAATCCCAGACCTATCCCAGACCTAACTTGCGTTATCCTCTAAAATATTGATCGAAACCAGGTTTAATTGACCGTTTCAGTGTGGTACCACATTACTACGTGATCCAAACCAGAAAAAACCCAGGATCCGTTCAAGAAGTATGTGAAGGATGCGAAAGTATGAGTCTGATCAGTGAAAATCTCAGGCCTTACCTAGACCTAACTTGCGTTGTCCTCTAAAATATTGATGGAAACCAGGTTTCATTGACTGTTTCAGTGTGGTACTACATTACTACGTGATGCAATCCAGAAAAAGCCCAGGATCTAGCCATCAAGTATGAGAAATATGCGAAAGAATGAGCCTGATGAGAGCAAATCCCAGACCTAACCTAGACCTAACATGCGTTATCCTCTAAAATATTGAGCGAAACCAGGTTAAATGGACTGTTTCAGTGTGGTACCACACTACTTCGTGATCCAAACCAGAAATAGCCCAGGATCTAGCCATGAAGTATGAGAAATATGCGAAAGTAAGAGCCTGATGAGGGCAAATCCTAGTCCTATCCCAGACGTAACTTGCGTTATCCTCTAAAATATTGATCGAAACCAGGTTTAATTGACTGTTTCAGCGTGGTACCACATTACTACGTGATACAATCCAGAAACAGCCCAGGATCTAGCCATGAAGTATGAGAAATATGCGAAAGTATGAGCCTGATGAGGGCAAATCCTAGACCTAACACAGACCTAACATGAATTATTCTCTAAAATATTGATCGAAACCAGGTTTAATTGACTGTTTCAGCGTGGTACCACATTACTACGTGGTCCAAACCAGAAAAAACCCAGGATCAGTTGAACAAGTAAGTGAAGAATGCGAAAGTATGAGTCTGATGAGTGAAAATCCCAGGGCTAACCTAGACCTAACATGCGTCATCCTCTAAAATATTGATCAAAACCAGGTTTAATGGACTGTTTCAGTGTGGTACCACACTACAACGTGATCCAAACCTGAAAAAACCCAGGATCTGTTCAACAAGTATGTGAAAAACGCGAAAGTATGAGCCTGACGAGGGCAAATCCCAGACATATCCCAGACCTAACTTGCGTTGTCCTCTAAGATATTGATGGAAACCAGGTTTAATTGACTGTTGCAGTGTTGTACTTCATTACTACGTGATGCAATCCAGAAAAAGCCCAGGATCTAGCCATCAAGTATGAGAAATATGCGAAAAAATGAGCCTGATGAGAGCAAATCCCAGACCTAACCTAGACCTAAGATGAATTATTCTCTAAAATATTGATCGAAACCAGGTTTAATTGACTGTTTCAGTGTGGTCCCACATTACTACGTGATCCAAACCAGAAAAAACCCCGGTTCCCTTCAACAAGTATGTGAAGAATGCGAAAGTATGAGTCTGATGAGTGAAAATCCCAGGCCTAACCTAGACCTAACATGAGTTATACTCTAAAATATTGATCGAAACCAGGTTTAATCGACTGTTTCAGTGTGGTACCACATTACTACGTGATCCAAACCAGCAAAAACCCAGGATCAGTTCAACAAGTATGTGAAGAATGCCAAAGTATGAGTCTGATCAGTGAAAATCCCAGGCCTAACCTTGACCTAGCTTGCGTTATCCTCTAAAATATTGATCGAAACCAGGTTTAATCGACTGTTTCAGTGTGGTACCACATTACTACGTGACCCAAACCAGAAAAATCCCATGATCTGTTCAACAAGTATGTGAAAAACGCGAAAGTATGAGCCTGATGAGGGCAAATCCCAGACCTATCCCAGACCTAACTTGCGTTATCCACTAAAATATTGATCGAAACCAGGTTTAATTGACCGTTTCAGTGTGGTACCTCATTACTACGTGATCCAAACCAGAAAAAACCCAGGATCCGATCAACAAGTATGTGAAGTATGCGAAAGTATGAGTCTTATGAGGTCAAATCCCAGACCAATCCCAGACTTAACTTGCGTTATCCTCTAAAATATTGATCGAAACCAGGTTTAAATGACTGTTTCAGTGTGGTCCCACATTACTACGTGATCCAAACCAGAAAAATCCCAGAATCCGTTCAACAAGTATGTGAAGAATGCAAAAGTATGAGTCTGATAAATGAAAATCCCGGGCCTAACCTTGACCTAACATGAGTTATACTCTAAAATATTGATCGAAACCTGGTTTAATCGACTGTTTCAGTGTGCTACCACATTACTATGTGATCCAAACCAGAAAATAACCCAGGATCTGTTCAACGAGTATGTGAAGTTGTGCGAAAGTATGAGTCTGATGAGGTCAAATCCCAGACCTATCCCAGACCTAACTTGCGTTATCCTCTAAAATATTGATCGAGACCAGGTTTAATCGACTGCTTCAGTGTGGTACCACATTACTACGTGATCCGAACCAGAAAAAACCCAGGATCAGTTCAACAAGTATGTGAAGAATGCGAAAGTATGAGTCTGATGAGTGAAAATCCCAGGGCTAACCTAGACCTAACATGCGTTATCCTCTAAAATATTGATCCAAACCAGGTTTAATGGACTGTTTCAGTGTGGTACCACATTACTATGTGATCCAAACCAGAAAAAACCCAGGATCTGTTCAACGAGTATGTGAAGTGTGCGAAAGTATGAGTCTGATGTGGGCAAATCCCAGACCTATCCCAGACCTAACATGCGTTATCCTCTAAAATATTTATCAAGACCAGGTTTAATTGATTGTTTCAGTGTGGACCCACATTACCACGTGACCCAAACCAGAAAAAACCCGGGATCCGTTCAACAAGTATGTGAAGAATGCGAAAGTATGAGTCTGATGAGTGAAAATCCCAGACCTAACCTAGACCTAACATGCGTTATCCTCTAAAATATTTATCAACACCAGGATTAATTGATTGTTTCAGTGTGGTCCCACATTACTACGTGATCCAAACCTGAAAAAACCCAGGATCTGATCAACATGTATGAGAAATATGCGAAAGAATGAGCCTGATGAGAGCAAATCCCAGACCTAACCTAGACCTAACATGCGTCATCCACTAAAATATTGATCGAAGCCAGGTTTAATCGACGGTTTCAGTGTGGTATCACACTACTACGTGACCCAAACCAGAAAAAACCCATGATCTGTTCAGCAAGTATGTGAAAAACGCGAAACTGTGAGCCTGATGAGGGCAAATCTTAGACCTAACCCAGACCTAAGATGCGTTATCCTCTAAAATATTTATCCAGACCAGGTTTCGTTGAATGTTTCAGTGTGGTACCACTTTACTACGTGATCCATTCCAGAAATAGCCCAGGAGCTAGCCATGAAGTATGAGAAATATGCGAAAGTAAGAGCCTGATGAGGGCAAATCCTAGACCTATCCCAGACGTAACTTGCGTTGTCCTCTAAAATATTGATCGAAACCAGGTTTAATTGACCGTTTCAGTGTGATACCACATTACTACGTGATCCAAACCAGAAAAAACCCAGGATCCGTTCAACAAGTATGTGAAGGATGCGAAAGTATGAGTCTGATCAGTGGAGATCACAGGCCTTACCTAGACCTAACTTGCGTTGTCCTCTAAAATATTGATGGAAACCAGGTTTCATTGACTGTTTCAGTGTGGTACTACATTACTACGTGATGCAATCCAGAAAAAGCCCAGGATCTAGCCATCAAGTATGAGAAATATGCGAAGGAATGAGCCTGATGAGAGCAAATCCCAGACCTATCCCAGACCTAACATGAATTATTCTCTAAAATATTGATCGAAACCAGGTTTAATTGACTGTTTCAGCGTGGTACCACATTACTACGTGATACAATCCAGAAACAGCCCAGGATCTAGCCATGAAGTATGAGAAATATGCGAAAGTAAGAGCCTGATGAGGGCAAATCCTAGACCTATCCCAGACGTAACTTGCGTTGTCCTCTAAAATATTGATCGAAACCAGGTTTAATTGACTGTTTCAGCGTGGTACCACATTACTACGTGATACAATCCAGAAACAGCCCAGGATCTAGCCATGAAGTACGAGAAATATGCGAAAGTATGAGCCTGATGAGGGCAAATCCTAGACCTAACCCAGACCTAACATGAATTATTCTCTAAAATATTGATCGAAACCAGGTTTAATTGACTGTTTCAGCGTGGTACCCCATTACTACGTGATACAATCCAGAAACAGCCCAGGATCTAGCAATGAAGTATGAGAAATATGCGAAAGTAAGAGCCTGATGAGGGCAAATCCTAGACCTATCCCAGACGTAACTTGCGTTGTCCTCTAAAATATTGATCGAAACCAGGTTTAATTGACCGTTTCAGTGTGGTACCACATTACTACGTGATCGAAACCAGAAAAAACCCAGGATCCGTTCAACAAGTATGTGAAGGACGCGAAAGTATGAGTCTGATCAGTGGAAATCACAGGCCTTACCTAGACCTAACTTGCGTTGTCCTCTAAAATATTGATGGAAACCAGGTTTCATTGACTGTTTCAGTGTGGTACCACATTACTACGTGATCCAAACCAGAAAAAACCCAGGATCAGTTCTACAAGTATGTGAAGAATGCGAAAGTATGAGTCTGATGAGTGAAAATCCCAGGGCTAACCTAGACCTAACATGCGTTATCCTCTAAAATATTGATCCAAACCAGGTTTAATGGACTGTTTCAGTGTGGTACCACACTACTACGTGATACAAACCAGAAAAAACCCAGGATCTGTTCAACAAGTATGTGAAAAACGCGAAAGTATGAGCCTGACGAGGGCAAATCCCAGACCTATCCCAGACCTCACTTGCGTTGTCCTCTAAGATATTGATGGAAACCAGGTTTAATTGACTGTTTCAGTGTTGTACTTCATTACTACGTGATGCAATCCAGAAAAAGCCCAGGATCTAGTCATCAAGTATGAGAAATATGCGAAAGAATGAGCCTGATGAGAGCAAATCCCAGACCTAACCTAGACCTAACATGAATTATTCTCTAAAATATTGATCGAAACCAGGTTTAATTGACTGTTTCAGTGTGGTCCCACATTACTACGTGATCCAAACCAGAAAAAACCCAGGATCCGTTCAACAAGTATGTGAAGAATGCGAAAGTATGAGTCTGATGTGCGCAAATCCCAGACCTATCCCAGACCTAACATGCGTTATCCTCTAAAATATTTATCAAGACCAGGTTTAATTGATTGTTTCAGTGTGGACCCACATTACCACGTGATCCAAACCAGAAAAAACCCAGGATCCGTTCAACAAGTATGTGAAGAATGCGAAAGTATGAGTCTGATGAGTGAAAATCCCAGACCTAACCTGGACCTAACATGCGTTATCCTCTAAAATATTTATCAAGACCAGGTTTAATGGATTGTTTCAGTGTGGTCCCACATTACTACGTGATCCAAACCTGAAAAAACCCTGGATCTGTTCAACATGTATGAGAAATATGCGAAAGAATGAGCCTGATGAGAGCAAATCCCAGACCTAACCTAGACCTAACATGCGTTATCCTCTAAAATATTTATCAAGACCAGGTTTAATTGATTGTTTCAGTGTGGACCCATATTACTACGTGATCCAAACCAGAAAAAACCCAGGATCCGTTCAACAAGTATGTGAAGAATGCGAAAGTATGAGTCTGATGAGTGAAAATCCCAGTGCTAACCTAGACCTAACATGCGTTATCCACTAAAATATTGATCGAAGCCAGGTTTAATCGACTGTTTCAGTGTGGTATCACACTACTACGTGACCCAAACCAGAAAAAACCCATGATCTGTTCAGCAAGTGTGTGAAAAACGCGAAACGGTGAGCCTGATGAGGGCAAATCTTAGACCTAACCCAGACCTAAGATGCGTTATCCTCTAAAATATTTATCCAGACCAGGTTTCATTGAATGTTTCAGTGTGGTACCACTTTACTACGTGATCCAATCCAGAAATAGCCCAGGAGCTAGCCATGAAGTATGAGAAATATGCGAAAGTAAGAGCCTGATGAGGGCAAATCCTAGACCTATCCCAGACGTAACTTGCGTTGTCCTCTAAAATACTGATCGAAACCAGGTTTAATTGACCGTTTCAGTGTGGTACCACATTACTACGTGATCCAAACCAGAAAAAACCCAGGATCCGTTCAACAAGTATGTGAAGGATGCGAAAGTATGAGTCTGATCAGTGGAAATCACAGGCCTTACCTAGACCTAACTTGCGTTGTCCTCTAAAATATTGATGGAAACCGGGTTTCATTGACTGTTTCAGTGTGGTACTACATTACTACGTGATGCAATCCAGAAAAAGCCCAGGATCTAGCCATCAAGTATGAGAAATATGCGAAGGAATGAGCCTGATGAGAGCAAATCCCAGACCTATCCCAGACCTAACATGAATTATTCCCTAAAATATTGATCGAAACCAGGTTTAATTGACTGTTTCAGCGTGGTACCACATTACTACGTGATACAATCCAGAAACAGCCCAGGATCTAGCCATGAAGTATGAGAAATATGCGAAAGTAAGAGCCTGATGAGGGCAAATCCTAGACCTATCCCAGACGTAACTTGCGTTGTCCTCTAAAATATTGATCGAAACCAGGTTTAATTGACTGTTTCAGCGTGGTACCACATTACTACGTGATACAATCCAGAAACAGCCCAGGATCTAGCCATGAAGTATGAGAAATATGCGAAAGTATGAGCCTGATGAGGGCAAATCCTAGACCTAACCCAGACCTAACATGAATTATTCTCTAAAATATTGATCGAAACCAGGTTTAATTGACTGTTTCAGCGTGGTACCACATTACTGCGTGATACAATCCAGAAACAGCCCAGGATCTAGCCATGAAGTATGAGAAATATGCGAAAGTAAGAGCCTGATGAGGGCAAATCCTAGACCTATCCCAGACGTAACTTGCGTTGTCCTTTAAAATATTGATCGAAACCAGGTTTAATTGACCGTTTCAGTGTGGTACCACATTACTACGTGATCGAAACCAGAAAAAACCCAGGATCCGTTCAACAAGTATGTGAAGGATGAGAAAGTATGAGTCTGATCAGTGGAAATCACAGGCCTTACCTAGACCTAACTTGCGTTGTCCTCTATAATATTGATGCAAACCAGGTTTCATTGACTGTTTCAGTGTGGTACTACATTACTACGTGATGCAATCCAGAAAAAGCCCAGGATCTAGCCATCAAGTATGAGAAATATGCGAAGGAATGAGCCTGATGAGAGCAAATCCCAGACCTAACCTAGACCTAACATGCGTTATCCTCTAAAATATTGAGCGAAACCAGGTTTAATGGACTGTTTTAGTGTGGTACCACACTACTTCGTGATCCAAACCAGAAATAGCCCAGGATCTAGCCATGAAGTATGAGAAATATGCGAAAGTAAGAGCCTGATGAGGGCAAATCCTAGACCTATCCCAGACGTTACTTGCGTTATCCTCTAAAATATTGATCGAAACCAGGTTTAATTGACCGTTTCAGTGTGGACCACATTACTACGTGATCCAAACCAGAAAAAACCCAGGATCCGTTCAACAAGTATGTGAAGGATGCGAAAGTATGAGTCTGATCAGTGGAAATCACAGGCCTTACCTAGACCTAACTTGCGTTGTCCTCTAAAATATTGATCGAAACCAGGTTTAATTGACTGTTTCAGCGTGGTACCACATTACTACGTGATACAATCCAGAAACAGCCCAGGATCTAGCCATGAAGTATGAGAAATATGCGAAAGTATGAGCCTGATGAGAGCAAATCCCAGACCTATCCCAGACGTAACTTGCGTTGTCCTCTAGAATATTGATCGGAACCGGGTTTAATTGACCGTTTCAGTGTGGTACCACACTACAACGTGATCCAAACCTGAAAAAACCCAGGATCTGTTCAACAAGTATGTGAAAAACGCGAAAGTATGAGCCTGATGAGGGCAAATCCGAGACATATCCCAGACCTAACTTGCGTTGTCCTCTAAGATATTGATGGAAACCAGGTTTAATTGACTGTTGCAGTGTTGTACTTCATTACTACGTGATGCAATCCAGAAAAAGCCCAGGATCTAGCCATCAAGTATGAGAAATATGCGAAAGAATGAGCCTGATGAGAGCAAATCCCAGACCTAACCTAGACCTAACATGAATTATTCTCTAAAATATTGATCGAGACCAGGTTTAATCGACTGTTTCAGTGTGGTACCACATTACTACGTGATCCAAACCAGAAAAAACCGAGGATCAGTTCAACAAGTATGTGAAGAATGCGAAAGTATGAGTCTGATGAGTGAAAATCCCAGGGTTATCCTAGACCTAACATGCGTTATCCTCTAAAATATTGATCGAAACCACGTTTAATCGACTGTTTCAGTGTGGTACCACATTACTACGTGATCCAAACTAGAAAAAACCCAGGATCTGTTCTACAATTATGTGAAAAACGCGAAAGTATGAGCTTGATGACGGCAAATCCCAGACATATCCCAGACCTAACTTGCGTTGTCCTCTAAAATAGTGATGGAAACCAGGTTTAATGAACTGTTTCAGTGTGGTACCACATTACTACGTGATCCACTCCAGAAAAAACCCAAGATCCGTTCAACAAGTATGTGAAGAATGCGAAAGTATGAGTCTGATGAGGTCAAATCCCGGACCAATCCCAGACGTAACTTGCGTTATCCCATAAAATATTGATCGAAACCACGTTTAATCGACTGTTTCAGTGTGGTCCCACATTACTACGTGATCCAAACCAGAAAAAACCCCGGATCCCTTCAACAAGTATGTGAAGAATGCGAAAGTATGAGTCTGATCAGTGAAAATCCCAGGCCTAACCTAGACCTAACATGAGTTATACTCTAAAATATTGATCGAAACCTGGTTTAATCGACTGTTTCAGTGTGGTACCACATTAGTATGTGATCCAAACCAGAAAATAACCCAGGATCTAGCCATCAAGTATGAGAAATATGCGAAAGAATGAGCATGATGAGAGCAAATCCCAGACCTAACCTAGACCTAACATGAATTATTCTCTAAAATATTGATCGAAACCAGGCTTAATTGACTGTTTCAGTGTGGTCCCACATTACTACGTGATCCAAACCAGAAAAAACCCAGGATCCGTTCAACAAGTATGTGAAGAATGCGAAAGTATGAGTCTGATGAGTGAAAATCCCAGGCCTAACCTGGACCTAACATTCGTTATCCTCAAAAATATTGATCGAAACCTGGTTAAATCGACTGTTTCAGTGTGGAACCACATTACTATGTGATCCAAACCAGAAAATAACCCAGGATCTGTTCAACGAGTATGTGAAAAACGCGAAAGTATGAGCCTGATGGGGGCAAATCCCAGACATATCCCAGACCTAACTTGCGTTGTCCTCTAAGATATTGATGGAAACCAGGTTTAATTGACTGTTTCAGTGTTGTACTTCATTACTACGTGATGCAATCCAGAAAAAGCCCAGGATCTAGCCATCAAGTATGAGAAATATGCGAAAGAATGAGCCTGATGAGAGCAAATCCCAGACCTAACCTAGACCTAACATGAATTATTCTCTAAAATATTGATCGAGACCGGGTTTAATCGACTGTTTCAGTGTGGTACCACATTACTACGTGATCCACACCAGAAAAAACCGAGGATCAGTTCAACAAGTATGTGAAGAATGCGAAAGTATGAGTCTGATGAGTGAAAATCCCAGGGCTATCCTAGACCTAACATGCGTTATCCTCTAAAATATTGATCGAAACCAGGTTTAATCGACTGTTTCAGTGTGGTATCACACTACTACGTGACCCAAACCAGAAAAAACCCATGATCTGTTCAACAAGTATGTGAAAAACGCGAAAGTATGAGCCTGATGAGGGCAAATCCCAGACCTATCCCAGACCTAACTTGCGTTATCCTCTAAAATATTGATCGAAACCAGGTTTAATTGACCGTTTCAGTGTGGTACCACATTACTACGTGATCCAAACCAGAAAAAACCCAGGATCCGTTCAAGAAGTATGTGAAGGATGCGAAAGTATGAGTCTGATCAGTGAAAATCTCAGGCCTTACCTAGACCTAACTTGCGTTGTCCTCTAAAATATTGATGGAAACCAGGTTTCATTGACTGTTTCAGTGTGGTACTACATTACTACGTGATGCAATCCAGAAAAAGCCCAGGATCTAGCCATCAAGTATGAGAAATATGCGAAAGAATGAGCCTGATGAGAGCAAATCCCAGACCTAACCTAGACCTAACATGCGTTATCCTCTAAAATATTGAGCGAAACCAGGTTAAATGGACTGTTTCAGTGTGGTACCACACTACTTAGTGATCCAAACCAGAAATAGCCCAGGATCTAGCCATGAAGTATGAGAAATATGCGAAAGTAAGAGCCTGATGAGGGCAAATCCTAGACCTATCCCAGACGTAACTTGCGTTATCCTCTAAAATATTGATCGAAACCAGGTTTAATTGACTGTTTCAGCGTGGTACCACATTACTACGTGATACAATCCAGAAACAGCCCAGGATCTAGCCATGAAGTATGAGAAATATGCGAAAGTATGAGCCTGATGAGGGCAAATCCTAGACCTAACACAGACCTAACATGAATTATTCTCTAAAATATTGATCGAAACCAGGTTTAATTGACTGTTTCAGCGTGGTACCACATTACTACGTGGTCCAAACCAGAAAAAACCCAGGATCAGTTGAACAAGTAAGTGAAGAATGCGAAAGTATGAGTCTGATGAGTGAAAATCCCAGGGCTAACCTAGACCTAACATGCGTCATCCTCTAAAATATTGATCAAAACCAGGTTTAATGGACTGTTTCAGTGTGGTACCACACTACAACGTGATCCAAACCTGAAAAAACCCAGGATCTGTTCAACAAGTATGTGAAAAACGCGAAAGTATGAGCCTGATGAGGGCAAATCCCAGACATATCCCAGACCTAACTTGCGTTGTCCTCTAAGATATTGATGGAAACCAGGTTTAATTGACTGTTGCAGTGTTGTACTTCATTACTACGTGATGCAATCCAGAAAAAGCCCAGGATCTAGCCATCAAGTATGAGAAATATGCGAAAAAATGAGCCTGATGAGAGCAAATCCCAGACCTAACCTAGACCTAACATGAATTATTCTCTAAAATATTGATCGAAACCAGGTTTAATTGACTGTTTCAGTGTGGTCCCACATTACTACGTGATCCAAACCAGAAAAAACCCCGGTTCCCTTCAACAAGTATGTGAAGAATGCGAAAGTATGAGTCTGATGAGTGAAAATCCCAGGCCTAACCTAGACCTAACATGAGTTATACTCTAAAATATTGATCGAAACCAGGTTTAATCGACTGTTTCAGTGTGGTACCACATTACTACGTGATCCAAACCAGCAAAAACCCAGGATCAGTTCAACAAGTATGTGAAGAATGCCAAAGTATGAGTCTGATCAGTGAAAATCCCAGGCCTAACCTTGACCTAGCTTGCGTTATCCTCTAAAATATTGATCGAAACCAGGTTTAATCGACTGTTTCAGTGTGGTACCACATTACTACGTGACCCAAACCAGAAAAATCCCATGATCTGTTCAACAAGTATGTGAAAAACGCGAAAGTATGAGCCTGATGAGGGCAAATCCCAGACCTATCCCAGACCTAACTTGCGTTATCCACTAAAATATTGATCGAAACCAGGTTTAATTGACCGTTTCAGTGTGGTACCTCATTACTACGTGATCCAAACCAGAAAAAACCCAGGATCCGATCAACAAGTATGTGAAGTATGCGAAAGTATGAGTCTTATGAGGTCAAATCCCAGACCAATCCCAGACTTAACTTGCGTTATCCTCTAAAATATTGATCGAAACCAGGTTTAATTGACTGTTTCAGTGTGGTCCCACATTACTACGTGATCCAAACCAGAAAAATCCCAGAATCCGTTCAACAAGTATGTGAAGAATGCAAAAGTATGAGTCTGATAAATGAAAATCCCGGGCCTAACCTTGACCTAACATGAGTTATACTCTAAAATATTGATCGAAACCTGGTTTAATCGACTGTTTCAGTGTGCTACCACATTACTATGTGATCCAAACCAGAAAATAACCCAGGATCTGTTCAACGAGTATGTGAAGTTGTGCGAAAGTATGAGTCTGATGAGGTCAAATCCCAGACCTATCCCAGACCTAACTTGCGTTATCCTCTAAAATATTGATCGAGACCAGGTTTAATCGACTGCTTCAGTGTGGTACCACATTACTACGTGATCCGAACCAGAAAAAACCCAGGATCAGTTCAACAAGTATGTGAAGAATGCGAAAGTATGAGTCTGATGAGTGAAAATCCCAGGGCTAACCTAGACCTAACATGCGTTATCCTCTAAAATATTGATCCAAACCAGGTTTAATGGACTGTTTCAGTGTGGTACCACATTACTATGTGATCCAAACCAGAAAAAACCCAGGATCTGTTCAACGAGTATGTGAAGTGTGCGAAAGTATGAGTCTGATGTGGGCAAATCCCAGACCTATCCCAGACCTAACATGCGTTATCCTCTAAAATATTTATCAAGACCAGGTTTAATTGATTGTTTCAGTGTGGACCCACATTACCACCTGAGCCAAACCAGAAAAAACCCGGGATCCGTTCAACAAGTATGTGAAGAATGCGAAAGTATGAGTCTGATGAGTGAAAATCCCAGACCTAACCTAGACCTAACATGCGTTATCCTCTAAAATATTTATCAAGACCAGGATTAATTGATTGTTTCAGTGTGGTCCCACATTACTACGTGATCCAAACCTGAAAAAACCCAGGATCTGTTCAACATGTATGAGAAATATGCGAAAGAATGAGCCTGATGAGAGCAAATCCCAGACCTAACCTAGACCTAACATGCGTCATCCACTAAAATATTGATCGAAGCCAGGTTTAATCGACTGTTTCAGTGTGGTATCACACTACTACGTGATCCAAACCAGAAAAAACCCATGATCTGTTCAGCAAGTATGTGAAAAACGCGAAACTGTGAGCCTGATGAGGGCAAATCTTAGACCTAACCCAGACCTAAGATGCGTTATCCTCTAAAATATTTATCCAGACCAGGTTTCGTTGAATGTTTCAGTGTGGTACCACTTTACTACGTGATCCATTCCAGAAATAGCCCAGGAGCTAGCCATGAAGTATGAGAAATATGCGAAAGTAAGAGCCTGATGAGGGCAAATCCTAGACCTATCCCAGACGTAACTTGCGTTGTCCTCTAAAATATTGATCGAAACCAGGTTTAATTGACCGTTTCAGTGTGGTACCACATTACTACGTGATCCAAACCAGAAAAAACCCAGGATCCGTTCAACAAGTATGTGAAGGATGCGAAAGTATGAGTCTGATCAGTGGAGATCACAGGCCTTACCTAGACCTAACTTGCGTTGTCCTCTAAAATATTGATGGAAACCAGGTTTCATTGACTGTTTCAGTGTGGTACTACATTACTACGTGATGCAATCCAGAAAAAGCCCAGGATCTAGCCATCAAGTATGAGAAATATGCGAAGGAATGAGCCTGATGAGAGCAAATCCCAGACCTATCCCAGACCTAACATGAATTATTCTCTAAAATATTGATCGAAACCAGGTTTAATTGACTGTTTCAGCGTGGTACCACATTACTACGTGATACAATCCAGAAACAGCCCAGGATCTAGCCATGAAGTATGAGAAATATGCGAAAGTAAGAGCCTGATGAGGGCAAATCCTAGACCTATCCCAGACGTAACTTGCGTTGTCCTCTAAAATATTGATCGAAACCAGGTTTAATTGACTGTTTCAGCGTGGTACCACATTACTACGTGATACAATCCAGAAACAGCCCAGGATCTAGCCATGAAGTACGAGAAATATGCGAAAGTATGAGCCTGATGAGGGCAAATCCTAGACCTAACCCAGACCTAACATGAATTATTCTCTAAAATATTGATCGAAACCAGGTTTAATTGACTGTTTCAGCGTGGTACCCCATTACTACGTGATACAATCCAGAAACAGCCCAGGATCTAGCAATGAAGTATGAGAAATATGCGAAAGTAAGAGCCTGATGAGGGCAAATCCTAGACCTATCCCAGACGTAACTTGCGTTGTCCTCTAAAATATTGATCGAAACCAGGTTTAATTGACCGTTTCAGTGTGGTACCACATTACTACGTGATCGAAACCAGAAAAAACCCAGGATCCGTTCAACAAGTATGTGAAGGATGCGAAAGTATGAGTCTGATCAGTGGAAATCACAGGCCTTACCTAGACCTAACTTGCGTTGTCCTCTAAAATATTGATGGAAACCAGGTTTCATTGACTGTTTCAGTGTGGTACCACATTACTACGTGATCCAAACCAGAAAAAACCCAGGATCAGTTCTACAAGTATGTGAAGAATGCGAAAGTATGAGTCTGATGAGTGAAAATCCCAGGGCTAACCTAGACCTAACATGCGTTATCCTCTAAAATATTGATCCAAACCAGGTTTAATGGACTGTTTCAGTGTGGTACCACACTACTACGTGATACAAACGAGAAAAAACCCAGGATCTGTTCAACAAGTATGTGAAAAACGCGAAAGTATGAGCCTGACGAGGGCAAATCCCAGACCTATCCCAGACCTCACTTGCGTTGTCCTCTAAGATATTGATGGAAACCAGGTTTAATTGACTGTTTCAGTGTTGTACTTCATTACTACGTGATGCAATCCAGAAAAAGCCCAGGATCTAGTCATCAAGTATGAGAAATATGCGAAAGAATGAGCCTGATGAGAGCAAATCCCAGACCTAACCTAGACCTAACATGAATTATTCTCTAAAATATTGATCGAAACCAGGTTTAATTGACTGTTTCAGTGTGGTCCCACATTACTACGTGATCCAAACCAGAAAAAACCCAGGATCCGTTCAACAAGTATGTGAAGAATGCGAAAGTATGAGTCTGATGTGCGCAAATCCCAGACCTATCCCAGACCTAACATGCGTTATCCTCTAAAATATTTATCAAGACCAGGTTTAATTGATTGTTTCAGTGTGGACCCACATTACCACGTGATCCAAACCAGAAAAAACCCAGGATCCGTTCAACAAGTATGTGAAGAATGCGAAAGTATGAGTCTGATGAGTGAAAATCCCAGACCTAACCTAGACCTAACATGCGTTATCCTCTAAAATATTTATCAAGACCAGGTTTAATGGATTGTTTCAGTGTGGTCCCACATTACTACGTGATCCAAACCTGAAAAAACCCTGGATCTGTTCAACGAGTATGTGAAGTGTGCGAAAGTATGAGTCTGATGAGGGCAAATCCCAGACCTATCCCAGACATCACTTGCGTTGTCCTCTAAGATATTGATGGAAACCAGGTTTAATTGACTGTTTCAGTGTTGTACTTCATTACTACGTGATGCAATCCGGAGAAAGCCCAGGATCTAGTCATCAAGTATGAGAAATATGCGAAAGAATGAGCCTGATGAGAGCAAATCCCAGACCTAACCTAGACCTAACATGAATTATTCTCTAAAATATTGATCGAAACCAGGTTTAATTGACTGTTTCAGTGTGGTCCCACATTACTACGTGATCCAAACCAGAAAAAACCCAGGATCCGTTCAACAAGTATGTGAAGATTGCGAAAGTATGAGCCTGATGAGTGAAAATCCCAGGACTAACCTAGACCTAACATGCGTTATCCTCAAGAATATTGATCGAAACCTGGTTTAATCGACTGTTTCAGTGTGGTACCACATTTCTATGTGATCCAAACCAGAAAATAACCCAGGATCTGTTCAACGAGTATGTGAAGTGTGCGAAAGTATGAGTCTGATGAGGTCAAATCCCAGACCAATCCCAGACTTAACTTGCGTTATCCTCTAAAATATTGATCGAAACCAGGTTAAATCGACTGTTTCAGTGTGGTACCACATTACTACGTGATCCAAACCAGAAAAAACCCAGGATCTGTTCAACGAGTATGTGAAGTGTGCGAAAGTATGAGTCTGATGAGGGCAAATCCCAGACCTATCCCAGACCTAACATGCGTTATCCTCTAAAATATTTATCAAGACCAGGTTTAATTGATTGTTTCAGTGTGGACCCACATTACTACGTGATCCAAACCAGAAAAAACCCATGATCCGTTCAACAAGTATGTGAAGGATGAGAAAGTATGAGTCTGACCAGTGGAAATCACAGGCCTTACCTAGACCTAACTTGCGTTGTCCTTTAAAATATTGATGGAAACCAGGTTTCATTGACTGTTTCAGTGTGGTACCACATTACTACGTGATCCAAACCAGAAAAAACCCCGGATCAGTTCTACAAGTATGTGAAGAATGCGAAAGTATGAGTCTGATGAGTGAAAATCCCAGGGCTAACCTAGACCTAACATGCGTTATCCTCTAAAATATTGATCCAAACCAGGTTTAATGGACTGTTTCGGTGTGGTACAACACTACTACGTGATACAAACCAGAAAAAACCCAGGATCTGTTCAACAAGTATGTGAAAAACGCGAAAGTATGAGCCTGATGAGGGCAAATCCCAGACCTATCCCAGACCTCACTTGCGTTGTCCTCTAAGATATTGATGGAAACCAGGTTTAATTGACTGTTTCAGTGTTGTACTTCATTACTACGTGATGCAATCCGGAGAAAGCCCAGGATCTAGTCATCAAGTATGAGAAATATGCGAAAGAATGAGCCTGATGAGAGCAAATCCCAGACCTAACCTAGACCTAACATGAATTATTCTCTAAAATATTGATCGAAACCAGGTTTAATTGACTGTTTCAGTGTGGTCCCACATTACTACGTGATCCAAACCAGAAAAAACCCAGGATCCGTTCAACAAGTATGTGAAGATTGCGAAAGTATGAGCCTGATGAGTGAAAATCCCAGGACTAACCTAGACCTAACATGCGTTATCCTCAAGAATATTGATCGAAACCTGGTTTAATCGACTGTTTCAGTGTGGTACCACATTTCTATGTGATCCAAACCAGAAAATAACCCAGGATCTGTTCAACGAGTATGTGAAGTGTGCGAAAGTATGAGTCTGATGAGGTCAAATCCCAGACCAATCCCAGACTTAACTTGCGTTATCCTCTAAAATATTGATCGAAACCAGGTTTAATCGACTGTTTCAGTGTGGTACCACATTACTACGTGATCCAAACCAGAAAAAACCCAGGATCTGTTCAACGAGTATGTGAAGTGTGCGAAAGTATGAGTCTGATGAGGGCAAATCCCAGACCTATCCCAGACCTAACATGCGTTATCCTCTAAAATATTTATCAAGACCAGGTTTAATTGATTGTTTCAGTGTGGACCCACATTACTACGTGATCCAAACCAGAAAAAACCCATGATCCGTTCAACAAGTATGTGAAGAATGCGAAAGTATGAGTCTGATGAGGTCAAATCCCAGACCAATCCCAGACTTAGCTTGCGTTATCCTCTAAAATATTGATCGAGACCAGGTTTAATCGACTGTTTCAGTGTGGTCCCACATTACTACGTGATCCAAACCAGAAAAAACCCAGGATCTGTTCAACAAGTATGTGAAAAACGCGAAAGTATGAGCCTGATGAGGGCAAATCCCAGACCTATGCCAGACCTAACTTGCGTTGTCCTCTAAGATATTGATGGAAACCAGGTTTAATTTACTGTTTCAGTGTTGTACTTCATTACTACGTGATGCAATCCAGAAAAAGCCCAGGATCTGTTCAAAAAGTATGTGAAAAACGCGAAAGTATGAGCCTGATGAGGGCAAGTCCCAGACCTATCCCAGACCTAACTTGCGTTGTCCTCTAAGATATTGATGGAAACCAGGTTTAATTGACTGTTTCAGTGTTGTACTTCATTACTACGTGATACAATCCAGAAAAAGCAAAGGATCTAGCCATGAAATATGAGAAATATGCAAAAGTATGAGCCTGATGGGGGCAAATCCAAGACCTAACCCGGACCTAACATGCGTTATCCTCTAAAATATTTATCAAGACCAGGTTTAATTGAATGTTTTAGTGTGGTACCACATTACTACGCGATGCAATCGAGAAAAAGCCCAGGATCTAGCCATCAAGTTTGACAAATATGCGAAAGAATGAGCCTGATGAGGGCAAATCCTAGACCTAACACAGACCTAACATGCGTTATCCTCTAAAATATTTATCAAGACCAGGTTTAATTGAATGTTTTAGTGTGGTACCACATTACTACCTGATCCAAACCAGAAAATAACCCAGGATCTGTTCAGCGAGTATGTGAAGTGTGCGAAAGTATGAGTCTGATGAGGTCAAATCCCAGACCTATCCCAGACCTAACTTGCGTTATCCTCTAAAATATTGATCGAAACCAGGTTTAATCGACTGTTTCAGTGTGGTACCACATTACTACGTGATCCAATCCAGAAAAAGCAAAGGATCTAGCCATTAAGTACGAGAAATATGCGAAAGTATAAGCCTGATGAGGGCAAATCCCAGACCTAACCCAGACCTAACATGCGTTATCCTCTAAAATATTTATCAAGACCAGGTTTAATTGAATGTTTTAGTGTGGTACCACATTACTACGTGAACCAAACCAGAAGAAACCCAGGATTCGTTCAACAAGTATGTGAAGAATGCGAAGGTATGAGTCTGATGAGTGATAATCCCAGGGCTAACCTAGACCTGACATGCGTTATCCTCTAAAATATTGATCGAAACCAGGTTTAATTGACTGTTTCAGCGTGGTACCACATTACTACGTGATACAATGTAGAAACAGCCCAGGATCTAGCCATCAAGTATGAGAAATATGCGAAAGTATGAGCCTGATGAGGGCAAATCCTAGACTTAACCCAAACCTAACATGCGTTATCCTCTCAAATATTTATCAAGATCAGGTTTAATTGAATGTTTCAGTGTGGTACCACATTACTACGTGAACCAAACCAGAAAAAACCCAGGATCCGTTCAACAAGTATGTGAAGAATGCGAAGGTATGAGTCTGATGAGTGATAATCCCAGGGCTAACCTAGACCTAACATGCGTTATCCTCTAAAATATTGATCCAAACCAGGTTTAATGGACTGTTTCAGTGTGGCACCACTTTACTACGTGATCCCAAGCAGAAAAAACCCTCGATCAGGTCGACATGTATGTTAAAACTGCGAAAGAATGCCCCTGATGAGGGCAAATCCCAGGCCTAAGCTAGACCAAACATGCGTTGTCCTCTAAAATATTGATGGAAACCAGGTTTAATTGACTGTTTCAGTGTGGTACCACATTACTACGTGATCCAATCCAGAAATAGCCCAGGATCTAGCCATGAAGTATGAGAAATATGCGAAAGTATGAGCCTGATGAGGGCAAATCCTAGACCTAACCCAGACCTAACATGCGTTATCCTCTAAAATATTGATCGCAACCAGGTTTAATGGACTGTTTCAGTGTGGTACCACTTTACTACGTGATCCAAAGCTGAAAAAACCCTCGATCAGGTCCACATGTATGTTAAAACTGCGAAAGTATGACCCTGATGGGAGCAAATCCCAGGCCTAATCTAGACATAACATGTGTTGTCCTCTAAAATAAAGATGGAAACCAGGTTTAATTGACTGTTTCAGTGTTGTACATCATTACTACGTGATGCAATCCAGAGAAAGCCCAGGATCTATCCATCAAGTATGAGAAATATGCGAAAGAATGAGCCTGATGAGAGCAAATCCCAGACCTAACCTAGACCTAACATGAATTATTCTCTAAAATATTGATCGAAACCAGGTTTAATTGACTGTTTCAGTGTTGTACATCATTACTACGTGATGCAATCCAGAAAAAGCCCAGGATCTAGCCGTCAAGTATGAGAAATATGCGAAAGAATGAGCCTGATGAGAGCAAATCCCAGACCTAACCTAGACCTAACATGAATTATTCTCTAAAATATTGATCAAAACCAGGTTTAATTGCCTGTTTCAGCGTGGTACCACATTACTACGTGATACAATCCAGAAACAGCCCAGGATCTAGCCATGAAGTATGAGAAATATGCGAAAGAATGAGCCTGATGAGGGCAAATCCTAGACCTATCCAAGACCTAACTTGCGTTATCCTCTAAAATTTTGATCGAAACCAGGTTTAATCGACTGTTTCAGTGTGGTACCACATTACTATGTGATCCAAACCAGAAAAAATCCAGGATCCGTTCAACAAGTATGTGAAGAATGCGAAAGTATGAGTCTGATGAGTGAAAATCCCAGACCTATCCCAGACCTAACTTGCGTTATCCTCTAAAATTTTGATCGAAACCAGGTTTAATCGACTGTTTCAGTGTGGTACCACATTACTATGTGATCCAAACCAGAAAAAATCCAGGATCCGTTCAACAAGTATGTGAAGAATGCGAAAGTATGAGTCTGATGAGTGAAAATCCCAGACCTAACCAAGACCTAACATGCGTTATCCCCTAAAATATTGGTCCAAACCTGGTTTAATGGACTGTTTCAGTGTGGTACCACATTACTATGTGATCCAAACCAGAAAAAACCCAAGATCCGTTCAACAAGTATGTGAAGAATGCGAAAGTATGAGTCTGATGAGTGAAAATCCCAGGCCTAGCGTAGACCTAACATGCGTTATCCTCAAAAATATTGATCGAAACCTGGTTTAATCGACTGTTTCAGTGTCGTACCACAATACTACGTGATGCAATCCACAAAAAGCCCAGGATCCAGCCATGAAGTATGAGAAATATGCGAAAGTATGAGCCTGATGAGGGCAAATCCTAGACCTAACCCAGACCTAAGATGCGTTATCCTCTAAAATGTTTATCAAGACCAGGTTTAATTGATTGTTTCAGTGTGGTACCACATTACTACGTGAGCCACACCAGAAAAAACCCAAGATCCGTTCAACAAGTATGTGAAGAATGCGAAAGTATGAGTCTGATGAGTGAAAATCCAAGGCCTAGCGAAGACCTAACATGCGTTATCCTCAAAAATATTGATCGAAACCTGGTTTAATCGACTGTTTCAGTGTGGTAGCACAATACTACGTGATGCAATCCAGAAAAAGCCCAGGATCTAGCCATGAAGTATGAGAAATATGCGAAAGAATGAGCCTGATGAGGGCAAATCCTAGACCTATCCAAGACCTAACTTGCGTTATCCTCTAAAATATTGATCGAAACCAAGTTTAATTGACTGTTTTAGTGTGGTACCACGTTACTACGTGCTCCAAAGCAGAAAAAACCCTCGATCAGGTCAACATGCATGTTAAAACTGCGAAAGTATGACCCTGATGAGGGCAAATCCCAGGCCTAACCTAGACCTAACATGCGTTATCTTTTAATATATTGAGCGAAACCAGGTTTAATGGACTGTTTCAGTGTGGTACCACATTACTACGTGTACCAAACCAGAAAAAACCCAGGATCATTTCAACAAGTATGTGAAAAACGCGAAAGTATGAGCCTGATGAGGGCAAATCCCAGACCGATCCCAGACCTAACTTGCGTTATCCTCTAAAATATTGATCGAAACCAGGTTTAATTGACTGTTTCAGTGTGGTACCACATTACTACGTGATCCAATCCAGAAATAGCCCAGGATCTAGCCATGAGGTATGAGAAATATGCGAAAGTATGAGCCTGACGAGAGCAAATCCTAGACCTAACCCAGACCTAACATGCGTTATCCTCTAAAATATTTATCAAGACCAGGTTTAATTGATTGTTTCAGTGTGGTCCCACATTACTACGTGATCCAAACCACAAAAAACCCAGGATCCGTTCAACAAGTATGTGAAGAATGCGAAAGATTGAGTCTGATGAGTGAAAATCCCAGGCCTAACCTAGACCTAACATGCGTTATCCTCAACAATATTGATCGAAACCTGGTTTAATCGACTGTTTCAGTGTGGTACCACATTACTATGTGATCCAAACCAGAAAATAGCCCAGGATCTATCCATGAAGTATAAGAAATATGCGAAAATATGAGCCTCATGACGGCAAATCCTAGACCTAACCCAGACCTAACATGCGTTATCCCCAAAAATATTTATCAAGACCAGGTTTAACTGAATGTTTCATTGTGGTACCACATTACTACGTGATACAATCCTGAAACAGCCCAGGATTTAGCCATGAAGTATGAGAAATATGCGAAAGAATGAGCCGGATGAGAGCAAATCCCAGACCTAACCTAGACCTAACATGAATTATTCTCTAAAATATTGATCGGAACCAGGTTTAATTGACTGTTTCAGTGCTGTACTTCATTACTACGTGATGCAATCCAGAAAAAGCCCAGGATCTAGCCATCAAGTATGAGAAATATGCGAAAGAATGTGCCTGATGAGAGCAAATCCCAGACCTAACCTAGACCTAACATGAATTATTCTCTAAAATATTGATCGAAACCAGGTTTAATTGACTGTTTCAGTGTGGTCCCACATTACTTCGTGATCCAAACCAGAAAAAACCCAGGATCCGTTCAACAAGTATGTGAAGAATGCGAAAGTATGAGTCTGATGAGTGAAAATCCCAGGCCTAACCTAGACCTAACATGCGTTATCCTCAAAAATATTGATCGAAACCTGGTTTAATCGACTGTTTCAGTGTGGTACCACATTACTATGTGATCCAAACCAGAAAATAGCCCAGGATCTATCCATGAAGTATAAGAAATATGCGAAAATATGAGCCTGATGACGGCAAATCCTAGACCTAACCCAGACCTAACATGCGTTATCCCCAAAAATATTTATCAAGACCAGGTTTAACTGAATGTTTCAGTGTGGTACCACATTACTACGTGATACAATCCTGAAACAGCCCAGGATTTAGCCATGAAGTATGAGAAATATGCGAAAGAATGAGCCGGATGAGAGCAAATCCCAGACCTAACCTAGACCTAACATGAATTATTCTCTAAAATATTGATCGGAACCAGGTTTAATTGACTGTTTCAGTGCTGTACTTCATTACTACGTCATGCAATCCAGAAAAAGCCCAGGATCTAGCCATCAAGTATGAGAAATATGCGAAAGAATGTGCCTGATGAGAGCAAATCCCAGACCTAACCTAGACCTAACATGAATTATTCTCTAAAATATTGATCGAAACCAGGTTTAATTGACTGTTTCAGTGTGGTCCCACATTACTTCGTGATCCAAACCAGAAAAAACCCAGGATCCGTTCAACAAGTATGTGAAGAATGCGAAAGTATGAGTCTGATGAGTGAAAATCCCAGGCCTAACCTAGACCTAACATGCGTTATCCTCAAAAATATTGATCGAAACCTGGTTTAATCGACTGTTTCAGTGTGGTACCACATTACTATGTGATCCAAACCAGAAAATAACCCAGGATCCGTTCAAGGAGTATGTGAAGTGTGCGAAAGTATGAGTCTGATGAGGTCAAATCCCAGACCTATCCCAGACCTAACTTGCGTTATCCTCTAAAATATTGATCGAAACTAGGTTTAATCGACTGTTTCAGTGTGGTACCACATTACTACGTGATCCAAACCAGAAAAAACCCAGGATCTGTTCAACAAGTAAGTGGAGAATGCGAAAGTATGAGTCTGATGAGTGAAAGTCCCAGGGCTAACCTAGACCTAACATGCGTTATCCTCTAAAATATTGATCGAAACCAGGTTTAATCGACTGTTTCAGTGTGGTACCACATTACTACGTGATCCAAACCAGAAAAAACCCAGGATCAGTTCAACAAGTATCTGTAGAATGCGAAAGTATGTGTCTGATGAGTGAAAATCCCAGGGCTAACCTAGACCTAACTTGCGTTATCCTCTAAAATATTGATCGAAACCAGGTTTAATTGACCGTTTCAGTGTGGTACCTCATTACTACGTGATCCAAACCAGAAAAAACCCAGGATCCGTTCAACAAGAATGTGAAGAATGCGAAAGTATGAGTCTGATCAGTGAAGATCTCAGGCCTTACCTACACCTAACTTGCGTTGTCCTCTAAAATAGTGATGGAAACCAGGTTTCATTGACTGTTTCAGTGTGGTACTACATTACTACGTGATGCAATCCAGAAAAGCCCAGGATCTAGCCATCAAGTATGAGAAATATGCGAAAGAATGAGCCTGATGAGAGCAAATCCCAGACCTAACCTAGACCTAACATGCGTTATCCTCTAAAATATTGAGCGAAACCAGGTTTAATTGACCGTTTCAGTGTGGTACCTCATTACTACGTGATCCTAACCAGAAAAAACCCAGGATCCGTTCAACAAGTATGTGAAGAATGCGAAAGTATGAGTCTGATCAGTGAAAATCTCAGGCCTTACCTACACCTAACTTGCGTTGTCCTCTAAAATAGTGATGGAAACCAGGTTTAATGGACTGTTTCAGTGCGGTACCACACTACTTCGTGATCCAATCCAGAAATAGCCCAGGATCTAGCCATGAAGTATGAGAAATATGCGAAAGTAAAAGCCTGATGAGGGCAAATCCTAGACCTATCCCAGACCTAACTTGCGTTATCCTCTAAAATATTGATCGAAACCAGGTTTAATTGCCTGTTTCAGCGTGGTAACACATTACTACGTGATACAATCCAGAAACAGCCCAGGATCTGTTCAACATGCATGAGAAATATGCGAAAGAAAGAGCCTGATGAGAGCAAATCCCAGACCTAACCTAGACCTAACATGAATTATTCTCTAAAATATTGATCGAAACCAGGTTTAATTGACTGTTTCAGTGTGGTCCCACATTACTACGTGATCCAAACCAGAAAAAACCCAGGATCCGTTCAACAAGTATGTGAAGAATGCGAAAGTATGAGTCTGATGAGTGAAAATCCCAGGCCTAACCTAGACCTAACACGCGTTATCTTCTAAAATATTGATCGAAACCTGGTCTAATCGACTGTTTCAGTGTGGTACCACATTACTATGTGATCCAAACCAGACAAAACCCAGGATCTGTTCAACAAGTAAGTGGAGAATGCGAAAGTATGAGTCTGATGAGTGAAAGTCCCAGGGCTAACCTAGACCTAACATGCGTTATCCTCTAAAATATTGATCGAAACCAGGTTTAATCGACTGTTTCAGTGTGGTACCACATTACTACGTGATCCAAACCAGAGATAGCCCAGGATCTAGCCATGAAGTATGAGAAATATGCGAAAGTAGGAGCCTGATGAGGTCAAATCCCAGACCTATCCCAGACCTAACATGCGTTATCCCCTAAAATATTGATCCAAACCAGGTTTAATCGACTGTTTCAGTGTGGTACCACATTACTATGTGATCCAAACCAGAAAAAACCCAAGATCCGTTCAACAAGTATGTGAAGAATGCGAAAGTATGAGTCTGATGAGTGAAAATCCCAGGCCTAGCGTAGACCTAACATGCGTTATCCTCAAAAATATTGATCGAAACCTGGTTTAATCGACTGTTTCAGTGTGGTACCACATTACTACGTGATCCGATCCAGTAATAGCCCAGGATCCAGGCATGAAGTATGAGAAATATGCGAAAGTATGAGCCTGTTGAGGGCAAATCCTAGACCTAACCCAGACCTAACATGCGTTATCCTCTAAAATGTTTATCAAGACCAGGTTTAATTGATTGTTTCAGTGTGGTACCACATTACTACGTGATCCACACCAGAAAAAACCCAAGATCCGTTCAACAAGTATGTGAAGAATGCGAAAGTATGAGTCTGATGAGTGAAAATCCCAGGCCTAGCGTAGACCTAACTTGCGTTATCCTCTAAAATATTGATCGAAACCAGGTTTAATTGACTGTTTTATTGTGGTACCACTTTACTACGTGCTCCAAAGCAGAAAAAACCCTCGATCAGGTCAACATGCATGTTAAAACTGCGAAAGTGTGACCCTGATGAGGGCAAATCCCAGGCCTAACCTAGACATAACATGCGTTATCTTCTAAAATATTGAGCGAAACCAGGTTTAATGGACTGTTTCAGTGTGGTACCACATTACTACGTGAATCAAACCAGAAAAAACCCAGGATCAGTTCAACAAGTATGTGAAAAACGCGAAAGTATGAGCCTGATGAGGGCGAATCCCAGACCTATCCCAGACCTGACTTGCGTTATCCTCTAAAATATTGATCGAAACCAGGTTTAATTGACTGTTTCAGCGTGGTACCACGTTACTACGTGATACAATGCTGAAACAGCCCAGGATCTAGCCATGAAGTATGAGAAATATGCGAAAGTATGAGCCTGACGAGGGCAAATCCTAGACCTAACCCAAACCTAACATGCGTTATCCTCTAAAATATTGATCCAAACCAGGTTTAATGGACAGCTTCAGTGTGATACCACTTTACTACGTGATCCAAAGGAGAAAAAACCCTCGATCAGGTCAACATGTATGTTAAAACTGCGAAAGTATGACCCTGATGAGGGCAAATCCCAGGCCTAACCTAGACCTAACATGGGTTGTCCTCTAAAATATTGATGGAAACTTGGTTTAATTGACTGTTTCAGTGTTGTACTTCATTACTACGTGATGCAATCCAGAAACCCCAGTATCTAGCCATCAAGTATGAGAAATATGCGAAAGAATGAGCCTGATGAGAGCAAATCCCAGACCTAACCTAGACCTAACATGGATTATTCCCTAAAATATTGATCGAAACCAGGTTTAATTGACTGTTTCAGTGTGGTACCACATTACTACGTGATCCAAACCAGTAAAACCCCAGGATCCGTTCAACAAGTATGTGAATAATGCGAAAGTATGAGTCTGATGAGTGAAAATGCTCGGCCTAACCTAGACCTAACATGCGTTATCCTGAAAAATATTGATCGAAACCAGGTTTAATGGACAGTTTCAGTGTGGTACCACACTACTACGTTATCCAAACCAGCAAAAAACCCAGGATCTGTTCAACCAGTATGTGAAAAACGCGAAAGTATGAGCCTGATGAGGGCAAATCGCAGACCGATCCCAGACCTAACTTGCGTTATCCTCTAAAATATTGATCGAAACCAGGTTTAATTGACTGTTTCAGTGTGGTACCACATTACTACGTGATCCAATCCAGAAATAGCCCAGGATCTAGCCATGAGGAATGAGAAATATGCGAAAGTATGAGCCTGACGAGAGCAAATCCTAGACCTAACCCAGACCTAACATGCGTTATCCTCTAAAATATTTATCAAGACCAGGTTTAATTGATTGTTTCAGTGTGGTACCACATTACTACGTGATACAATCCTGAAACAGCCCAGGATCTAGCCATGAAGTATGAGAAATATGCGAAAGAATGGGCCGGATGAGAGCAAATCCCAGACCTAACCTAGACCTAACATGAATTATTCTCTAAAATATTGATCGAAACCAGGTTTAATTGACTGTTTCAGTGCTGTACTTCATTACTACCTGATGCAATCCAGAAAAAGCCCAGGATCTAGCCATCAAGTATGAGAAATATGCGAAAGAATGAGCCTGATGAGAGCAAATCCCAGACCTAACCTAGACCTAACATGCGTTATCCTCTAAAATATTGAGCGAAACCAGGTTTTATTGTCTGTTTAAGTGTGGTCCCACATTACTTCGTGATCTAAACCAGAAAAAACCCAGGATCCGTTCAACAAGTATGTGAAGAATGCGAAAGTATGAGTCTGATGAGTGAAAATCCCAGGCCTAACCTAGACCTAACATGCGTTATCCTCAAAAATATTGATCCAAACCTGGTTTAATCGACTGTTTCAGTGTGGTACCACATTACTATGTGATCCAAACCAGAAAATAACCCAGGATCTGTTCAAGGAGTATGTGAAGTGTGCGAAAGTATGAGTCTGATGAGGTCAAATCCCAGACCTATCCCAGACCTAACATGCGTTATCCTCTAAAATATTGATCGAAACTAGGTTTAATTGACCGTTTCAGTGTGGTACCTCATTACTACGTGATCCAAACCAGACAAAACCCAGGATCTGTTCAACAAGAATGTGAAAAACGCGAAACTGTGGGCCTGATGAGGGCAAATCTTAGACCTAACCCAGACCTAAGATGCGTTATCCTCTAAAATATTTATCCAGACCAGGTTTCATTGAATGTTTCAGTGTTGTACTACATTACTACGTGATGCAATCCAGAAAAAGCCCAAGATCTAGCCATCAAGTATGAGAAATATGCGAAAGAATGAGCCTGATGAGTGAAAATCCCAGGGCTAACCTAGACCTAACATGCGTTATCCTCTAAAATATTGATCGAAACCAGGTTTAATCGACTCCTTCAGTGTGGCATCACACTACTACGTGACCGAAACCAGAAAAAACCCATGATCTTTTCAACAAGTATGAGAAAAACGCGAAAGTATGAGCCTGATGAGGGCAAATCCCAGACCTATCCCAGACCTAACTTGCGTTATCCTCTAAAATATTGATCGAAACTAGGATTAATTGACCGTTTCAGTGTGGTACCTCATTACTACGTGATCCAAACCAGACAAAACCCAGGATCTGTTCAACAAGAATGTGAAAAACGCGAAACTGTGGGCCTGATGAGGGCAAATCTTAGACCTAACCCAGACCTAAGATGCGTTATCCTCTAAAATATTTATCCAGACCAGGTTTCATTGAATGTTTCAGTGTGGTACCACTTTACTACGTGATCCAATCCAGAAATAGCCCAGGATCTAGCCATGAAGTATGAGAAATATGCGAAAGTATGAGCCTGATGAGGGCAAATCCCAGACATATCCCAGACCTAACTTGCGTTGTCCTCTAAGATATTGATGGAAGCCAGGTTTAATTGACTGCTTCAGTGTTGTACTTCATTACTACGTGATGCAATCCAGAAAAAGCCCAGGATCTAGCCATCAAGTATGAGAAACATGCGAAAGAATGAGCCTAATGAGAGCAAATCCCAGACCTAACCTAGACCTAACATGAATTATTCTCTAAAATATTGATCGAAACCAGGTTTAATCGACTGTTTCAGTGTGGTACCACATTACTACGTGATCCAAACCAGAAAAAACCCAGGATCCGTTCAACAAGTATGTGAAGAATGCGAAAGTATGAGTCTGATCAGTGAAAATCTCAGGCCTTACCTAGACCTACCTTGCGTTGTCCTCTAAAATAGTGATGGAAACCAGGTTTCATTGACTGCTTCAGTGTGGTACTACATTACTACGTGATGCAATCCAGAAAAAGCCCAGGATCTAGCCATCAAGTATGAGAAATATGCGAAAGAATGAGCCTGATGAGAGCAAATCCCAGACCTAACCTAGACCTACCATGAATTATTCTCTAAAATATTGATCGAAACCAGGTTTAATTGACTGTTTCAGTGAGGTCCCACATTACTACGTGATCCAAACCAGAAAAAACCCAGGATCCGTTCAACAAGTATGTGAAGAATGCGAAAGAAAGAGCCTGATGAGAGCAAATCCCAGACCTAACCTAGACCTAACATGAATTATTCTCTAAAATATTGATCGAAACCAGGTTTAATTGACTGTTTCAGTGTGGTCCCACATTACTACGTGATCCAAACCAGAAAAAACCCAGGATCCGTTCAACAAGTATGTGAAGAATGCGAAAGTATGAGTCTGATGAGTGAAAATCCCAGGCCTAACCTAGACCTAACACGCGTTATCTTCTAAAATATTGATCGAAACCTGGTTTAATCGACTGTTTCAGTGTGGTACCACATTACTATGTGATCCAAACCAGACAAAACCCAGGATCTGTTCAACAAGTAAGTGGAGAATGCGAAAGTATGAGTCTGATGAGTGAAAGTCCCAGGGCTAACCTAGACCTAACATGCGTTATCCTCTAAAATATTGATCGAAACCAGGTTTAATCGACTGTTTCAGTGTGGTACCACATTACTACGTGATCCAAACCAGAGATAGCCCAGGATCTAGCCATGAAGTATGAGAAATATGCGAAAGTAGGAGCCTGATGAGGTCAAATCCCAGACCTATCCCAGACCTAACATGCGTTATCCCCTAAAATATTGATCCAAACCAGGTTTAATCGACTGTTTCAGTGTGGTACCACATTACTATGTGATCCAAACCAGAAAAAACCCAAGATCCGTTCAACAAGTATGTGAAGAATGCGAAAGTATGAGTCTGATGAGTGAAAATCCCAGGCCTAGCGTAGACCTAACATGCGTTATCCTCAAAAATATTGATCGAAACCTGGTTTAATCGACTGTTTCAGTGTGGTACCACATTACTACGTGATCCGATCCAGTAATAGCCCAGGATCCAGGCATGAAGTATGAGAAATATGCGAAAGTATGAGCCTGTTGAGGGCAAATCCTAGACCTAACCCAGACCTAACATGCGTTATCCTCTAAAATGTTTATCAAGACCAGGTTTAATTGATTGTTTCAGTGTGGTACCACATTACTACGTGATCCACACCAGAAAAAACCCAAGATCCGTTCAACAAGTATGTGAAGAATGCGAAAGTATGAGTCTGATGAGTGAAAATCCCAGGCCTAGCGTAGACCTAACTTGCGTTATCCTCTAAAATATTGATCGAAACCAGGTTTAATTGACTGTTTTATTGTGGTACCACTTTACTACGTGCTCCAAAGCAGAAAAAACCCTCGATCAGGTCAACATGCATGTTAAAACTGCGAAAGTATGACCCTGATGAGGGCAAATCCCAGGCCTAACCTAGACATAACATGCGTTATCTTCTAAAATATTGAGCGAAACCAGGTTTAATGGACTGTTTCAGTGTGGTACCACATTACTACGTGAATCAAACCAGAAAAAACCCAGGATCAGTTCAACAAGTATGTGAAAAACGCGAAAGTATGAGCCTGATGAGGGCGAATCCCAGACCTATCCCAGACCTGACTTGCGTTATCCTCTAAAATATTGATCGAAACCAGGTTTAATTGACTGTTTCAGCGTGGTACCACGTTACTACGTGATACAATGCTGAAACAGCCCAGGATCTAGCCATGAAGTATGAGAAATATGCGAAAGTATGAGCCTGACGAGGGCAAATCCTAGACCTAACCCAAACCTAACATGCGTTATCCTCTAAAATATTGATCCAAACCAGGTTTAATGGACAGCTTCAGTGTGATACCACTTTACTACGTGATCCAAAGGAGAAAAAACCCTCGATCAGGTCAACATGTATGTTAAAACTGCGAAAGTATGACCCTGATGAGGGCAAATCCCAGGCCTAACCTAGACCTAACATGGGTTGTCCTCTAAAATATTGATGGAAACTTGGTTTAATTGACTGTTTCAGTGTTGTACTTCATTACTACGTGATGCAATCCAGAAACCCCAGTATCTAGCCATCAAGTATGAGAAATATGCGAAAGAATGAGCCTGATGAGAGCAAATCCCAGACCTAACCTAGACCTAACATGGATTATTCCCTAAAATATTGATCGAAACCAGGTTTAATTGACTGTTTCAGTGTGGTACCACATTACTACGTGATCCAAACCAGTAAAACCCCAGGATCCGTTCAACAAGTATGTGAATAATGCGAAAGTATGAGTCTGATGAGTGAAAATGCTCGGCCTAACCTAGACCTAACATGCGTTATCCTGAAAAATATTGATCGAAACCAGGTTTAATGGACAGTTTCAGTGTGGTACCACACTACTACGTTATCCAAACCAGCAAAAAACCCAGGATCTGTTCAACCAGTATGTGAAAAACGCGAAAGTATGAGCCTGATGAGGGCAAATCGCAGACCGATCCCAGACCTAACTTGCGTTATCCTCTAAAATATTGATCGAAACCAGGTTTAATTGACTGTTTCAGTGTGGTACCACATTACTACGTGATCCAATCCAGAAATAGCCCAGGATCTAGCCATGAGGAATGAGAAATATGCGAAAGTATGAGCCTGACGAGAGCAAATCCTAGACCTAACCCAGACCTAACATGCGTTATCCTCTAAAATATTTATCAAGACCAGGTTTAATTGATTGTTTCAGTGTGGTACCACATTACTACGTGATACAATCCTGAAACAGCCCAGGATCTAGCCATGAAGTATGAGAAATATGCGAAAGAATGGGCCGGATGAGAGCAAATCCCAGACCTAACCTAGACCTAACATGAATTATTCTCTAAAATATTGATCGAAACCAGGTTTAATTGACTGTTTCAGTGCTGTACTTCATTACTACCTGATGCAATCCAGAAAAAGCCCAGGATCTAGCCATCAAGTATGAGAAATATGCGAAAGAATGAGCCTGATGAGAGCAAATCCCAGACCTAACCTAGACCTAACATGCGTTATCCTCTAAAATATTGAGCGAAACCAGGTTTTATTGTCTGTTTAAGTGTGGTCCCACATTACTTCGTGATCTAAACCAGAAAAAACCCAGGATCCGTTCAACAAGTATGTGAAGAATGCGAAAGTATGAGTCTGATGAGTGAAAATCCCAGGCCTAACCTAGACCTAACATGCGTTATCCTCAAAAATATTGATCCAAACCTGGTTTAATCGACTGTTTCAGTGTGGTACCACATTACTATGTGATCCAAACCAGAAAATAACCCAGGATCTGTTCAAGGAGTATGTGAAGTGTGCGAAAGTATGAGTCTGATGAGGTCAAATCCCAGACCTATCCCAGACCTAACATGCGTTATCCTCTAAAATATTGATCGAAACTAGGTTTAATTGACCGTTTCAGTGTGGTACCTCATTACTACGTGATCCAAACCAGACAAAACCCAGGATCTGTTCAACAAGAATGTGAAAAACGCGAAACTGTGGGCCTGATGAGGGCAAATCTTAGACCTAACCCAGACCTAAGATGCGTTATCCTCTAAAATATTTATCCAGACCAGGTTTCATTGAATGTTTCAGTGTTGTACTACATTACTACGTGATGCAATCCAGAAAAAGCCCAAGATCTAGCCATCAAGTATGAGAAATATGCGAAAGAATGAGCCTGATGAGTGAAAATCCCAGGGCTAACCTAGACCTAACATGCGTTATCCTCTAAAATATTGATCGAAACCAGGTTTAATCGACTCCTTCAGTGTGGCATCACACTACTACGTGACCGAAACCAGAAAAAACCCATGATCTTTTCAACAAGTATGAGAAAAACGCGAAAGTATGAGCCTGATGAGGGCAAATCCCAGACCTATCCCAGACCTAACTTGCGTTATCCTCTAAAATATTGATCGAAACTAGGATTAATTGACCGTTTCAGTGTGGTACCTCATTACTACGTGATCCAAACCAGACAAAACCCAGGATCTGTTCAACAAGAATGTGAAAAACGCGAAACTGTGGGCCTGATGAGGGCAAATCTTAGACCTAACCCAGACCTAAGATGCGTTATCCTCTAAAATATTTATCCAGACCAGGTTTCATTGAATGTTTCAGTGTGGTACCACTTTACTACGTGATCCAATCCAGAAATAGCCCAGGATCTAGCCATGAAGTATGAGAAATATGCGAAAGTATGAGCCTGATGAGGGCAAATCCCAGACATATCCCAGACCTAACTTGCGTTGTCCTCTAAGATATTGATGGAAGCCAGGTTTAATTGACTGCTTCAGTGTTGTACTTCATTACTACGTGATGCAATCCAGAAAAAGCCCAGGATCTAGCCATCAAGTATGAGAAACATGCGAAAGAATGAGCCTAATGAGAGCAAATCCCAGACCTAACCTAGACCTAACATGAATTATTCTCTAAAATATTGATCGAAACCAGGTTTAATCGACTGTTTCAGTGTGGTACCACATTACTACGTGATCCAAACCAGAAAAAACCCAGGATCCGTTCAACAAGTATGTGAAGAATGCGAAAGTATGAGTCTGATCAGTGAAAATCTCAGGCCTTACCTAGACCTACCTTGCGTTGTCCTCTAAAATAGTGATGGAAACCAGGTTTCATTGACTCCTTCAGTGTGGTACTACATTACTATGTGATCCAAACCAGAAAATAACCCAGGATCTGTTCAAGGAGTATGTGAAGTGTGCGAAAGTATGAGTCTGATGAGGTCAAATCCCAGACCTATCCCAGACCTAACATGCGTTATCCTCTAAAATATTGATCGAAACTAGGTTTAATTGACCGTTTCAGTGTGGTACCTCATTACTACGTGATCCAAACCAGACAAAACCCAGGATCTGTTCAACAAGAATGTGAAAAACGCGAAACTGTGGGCCTGATGAGGGCAAATCTTAGACCTAACCCAGACCTAAGATGCGTTATCCTCTAAAATATTTATCCAGACCAGGTTTCATTGAATGTTTCAGTGTTGTACTACATTACTACGTGATGCAATCCAGAAAAAGCCCAAGATCTAGCCATCAAGTATGAGAAATATGCGAAAGAATGAGCCTGATGAGTGAAAATCCCAGGGCTAACCTAGACCTAACATGCGTTATCCTCTAAAATATTGATCGAAACCAGGTTTAATCGACTCCTTCAGTGTGGCATCACACTACTACGTGACCGAAACCAGAAAAAACCCATGATCTTTTCAACAAGTATGAGAAAAACGCGAAAGTATGAGCCTGATGAGGGCAAATCCCAGACCTATCCCAGACCTAACTTGCGTTATCCTCTAAAATATTGATCGAAACTAGGATTAATTGACCGTTTCAGTGTGGTACCTCATTACTACGTGATCCAAACCAGACAAAACCCAGGATCTGTTCAACAAGAATGTGAAAAACGCGAAACTGTGGGCCTGATGAGGGCAAATCTTAGACCTAACCCAGACCTAAGATGCGTTATCCTCTAAAATATTTATCCAGACCAGGTTTCATTGAATGTTTCAGTGTGGTACCACTTTACTACGTGATCCAATCCAGAAATAGCCCAGGATCTAGCCATGAAGTATGAGAAATATGCGAAAGTATGAGCCTGATGAGGGCAAATCCCAGACATATCCCAGACCTAACTTGCGTTGTCCTCTAAGATATTGATGGAAGCCAGGTTTAATTGACTGCTTCAGTGTTGTACTTCATTACTACGTGATGCAATCCAGAAAAAGCCCAGGATCTAGCCATCAAGTATGAGAAACATGCGAAAGAATGAGCCTAATGAGAGCAAATCCCAGACCTAACCTAGACCTAACATGAATTATTCTCTAAAATATTGATCGAAACCAGGTTTAATCGACTGTTTCAGTGTGGTACCACATTACTACGTGATCCAAACCAGAAAAAACCCAGGATCCGTTCAACAAGTATGTGAAGAATGCGAAAGTATGAGTCTGATCAGTGAAAATCTCAGGCCTTACCTAGACCTACCTTGCGTTGTCCTCTAAAATAGTGATGGAAACCAGGTTTCATTGACTCCTTCAGTGTGGTACTACATTACTACGTGATGCAATCCAGAAAAAGCCCAGGATCTAGCCATCAAGTATGAGAAATATGCGAAAGAATGAGCCTGATGAGAGCAAATCCCAGACCTAACCTAGACCTACCATGAATTATTCTCTAAAATATTGATCGAAACCAGGTTTAATTGACTGTTTCAGTGAGGTCCCACATTACTACGTGATCCAAACCAGAAAAAACCCAGGATCCGTTCAACAAGTATGTGAAGAATGCGAAAGTATGAGTCTGATGAGTGAAAATCCCAGGGCTAACCTAGACCTAACATGCGTTATCCTCTGAAATATTGATCGAAACCAGGTTTAATCGACTGTTTCAGTGTGGTACCACATTACTACGTGATCCAAACGAGAAAAAAACCCATGATCTGTTCAACAAGTATGTGAAAAACGCGAAAGTATGAGCCTGATGAGGGCAAATCCCAGACCTATCCCAGACCTAACTTGCGTTATCCTCTCAAATATTGATCGAAACCAGGATTAATTGACCGTTTCAGTGTGGTACCTCATTACTACGTGATCCAAACCAGAAAAAAACCCAGGATCCGTTCAACAAGTATGGTAAGAATGCGAAAGTATGCGACTGATCAGTGAAAATCTCAGGCCTTACCTACACCTAACTTGCGTTGTCCTCTAAAATAGTGATGGAAACCAGGTTTCATTGACTGTTTCAGTGTGGTACTACATTACTACGTGACGCAATCCAGAAAAAGCCCAGGATCTAGCCATCAAGTATGGGAAATATGCGAAAGAATGAGCCTGATGAGAGCAAATCCCAGACCTAACCTAGACCTAACATGCGTTATCCTCTAAAATATTGAGCGAAACCAGGTTTAATGGATTGTTTCAGTGTGGTACCACACTACTTCGTGATCCGAACCAGACAAAACCCAGGATCTGTTCAACAATAATGTGGAAAACGCGAAACTCTGAGCCTGATGAGGGCAAATCCTAGACCTATCCCAGACCTAACTAGCGTTATCCTGTAAAATATTGATCGAAACCAGGTTTAATTGACTGTTTCAGCGTGGTACCACATTACTACGTGATACAATCGAGAAACAGCCCAGGATCCGTTCAACAAGTATTTGAAGAATGCGAAAGTATGAGTCTGATGAGTGAAAATCCCAGGCCTAACCTAGACCTAACATGCGTTATCCTCTATAATATTGATCGAAACCTGGTTTAAACGACTGTTTCAGTGTGGTTCCACATTACTATGTGATCCAAACCAGAAAATAACCCAGGATCTGTTCAAGGAGTATGTGAAGTGTGCGAAAGTATGAGTCTGATGAGGTCAAATCCCAGACCTATCCCAGACCTAACTTGCGTTATCCTCTAAAATTTTGATCGAAACCAGGTTTAATCGACTGTTTCAGTGTGGTACCACATTACTACGTGATCCAAACCAGAAAAAGCCCAGGATCTAGCCATCAAGTATGAGAAATATGCGAAAGAATGAGCCTGATGAGAGCAAATCCAAGACCTAACCTAGGCCTAACATGCGTTATCCTCTAAAATATTGAGCGAAACCAGGTTTAATGGATTGTTTCAGTGTGGTACCACACTACTTCGTGATCCGAACCAGACAAAACCCAGGATCTGTTCAACAAGAATGTGAAAAACGCGAAACTCTGAGCCTGATGAGGGCAAATCTTAGACCTAACCCAGACCTAAGATGCGTTATCCTCTAAAATATTTATCCAGACCAGGTTTCATTGAATGTTTCAGTGTGGTACCACTTTACTACGTGATCCAATCCAGAGATAGCCCAGGATCTAGCCACGAAGTATGAGAAATATGCGAAAGTAGGAGCCTGATGAGGGCAAATCCTAGACCTATCCGAGACCTAACTTGCGTTATCCTCTAAAATATTGATCGAAACCAGGTTTAATTGCCTGTTTGAGCGTGGTACCACATTACTACGTGATACAATCCAGAAACAGCCCAGGATCTGTTCAACATGTATGAGAAATATGCGAAAGAAAGGGCCTGATGAGAGCAAATCCCAGACCTAACCTAGACCTAACGTGAATTATTCTCTAAAGTATTGGTCGAACCCAGGTTTAATCGACTGTTTCAGTGTGGTACCACATTACTACGTGATCCAAACCAGAAAATAACCCAGGATCTGTTCAAGGAGTATGTGAAGTGTGCGAAAGTATGAGCCTGACGAGTGAAAATCCCAGGCCTAACCTAGACCTAACACGCGTTATCCTCTAAAATATTGATCGAAACCTGGTTTAATCGACTGTTTCAGTGTGGTACCACATTACTGTGTGATCCAAACCAGAAAATAACCCAGGATCTGTTCAAAGAGTATGTGAAGTGTGCGAAAGTATGAGTCTGATGAGGTCAAATCCCAGACCTATCCCAGACCTAAGTTGCGTTATCCTCTAAAATTTTGATCGAAACCAGGTTTAATCGACTGTTTCAGTGTGGTACCACATTACTACGTGATCCAAACCAGAAAAAACCCAGGATCCGTTCAACAAGTATGTGAAGAATGCGAAAGTATGAGTCTGATGAGTGAAAATCCCAGACCTAACCTAGACCTAACATGCGTTATCCCCTAAAATATTGATCCAAACCAGGGTTAATGGACTGTTTCAGTGTGGTACCACATTACTACGTGATCCAAACCAGAAAAAACCCAGGATCTGTTCAACAAGTATGTGAAGAATGCGAAAGTATGAGTCTGATGAGTGAAAATCCCAGGCCTAACCTAGACCTAACAAGAGTTATACTCTAAAATATTCATCGAAACCTGGTTTAATCGACTGTTTCAGTGTGGTACCGCATTACTATGTGATCCAAACCAGAAAATAACCCAGGATCTGTTCAAGGAGTATGTGAAGTATGCGAAAGTATGTGTCTGATCAGGTCAAATCCCAGACCTATCCCAGACCTAACTTGCGTTATCCTCTAAAATTTTGATCGACACCAGGTTTAATCGACTGTTTCAGTGTGGTACCACACTACTACGTGATCCAAACCAGAAAAAACCCAGGATCTGTTCAACAAGTATGTGAAGAATGCGAAAGTATGAGTCTGATGAGTGAAAATCCCAGGCCTAACCTAGACCTAACATGAGTTATACTCTAAAATATTGATCGAAACCTGGTTTAATCGACTGTTTCAGTGTGGTACCGCATTACTATGTGATCCAAACCAGAAAATAACCCAGGATCTGTTCAACGAGTATGTGAAGTGTGCGAAAGTATGAGTCTGATGAGATCAAATCCCAGACCTATCCCAGACCTAACTTGCGTTATCCTCTAAAATTTTGATCGAAACCAGGTTTAATCGACTGTTTCAGTGTGGTACCACACTACTACGCGATCCAAACCAGAAAAAACCCAGGATCCGTCCAACAAGTATGTGAAGAATGCGAGAGTATGAGTCTGATGAGTGAAAATCCCAGGCCTAACCTAGACCTAACATGAGTTATACTCTAAGATATTGATCGAAACCTGGTTTAATCGACTGTTTCAGTGTGGTACCGCATTACTATGTTATCCAAACCAGAAAATAACCCAGGATCTGTTCAACGAGTATGTGCAGTGTGCGAAAGTATGAGTCTGATGAGGTCAAATCCCAGACCAATCCCAGACTTAACTTGCGTTATCCTCTAAAATATTGATCGAAACCAGGTTTAATCGACTGTTTCAGTGTGGTACCACATTACTACGTGTTCCAAACCAGAAAAAACCCAGGATCTGTTCAACAAGTATGTGAAGAATGTGAAAGTATGTGTCTGATGAGTGAAAATCCCAGGGCTAACCTAGACCTAACATGCGTTATCCTCTAAAATATTGATCGAAACCAGGTTTAATCGACTGTTTCAGTGTGGTACCACATTACTACGTGATGCAAACCAGAAAAAACCCAGGATCAGTTCAACAAGTATGTGAAGAATGCGAAAGTATGAGACTGATCAGTGAAAATCCCAGGCCTAACCTAGACCTAGCTTGCGTTATCCTCTAAAATATTGATCGAAACCAGGTTTAATCGACTGTTTCAGTGTGGTACCACATTACTACGTCATCCAAACCAGAAAAAACCGAGGATCAGTTCAACAAGTATGTGAAGAATGCGAAAGTATGAGTCTGATGAGTGAAAATCCCAGGGCTAACCTAGACCTAACATGCGTTATCCTCTAAAATATTGATCGAAACCAGGTTTAATCGACTGTTTCAGTGTGGTACCGCATTACTACGTGATCCAAACCAGAAAAAACCCGGGATCAGTTCAACAAGTATGTGAAGAATGCGAAAGTATGAGTCTGATGAGTGAAAATCCCAGTGCCAACCTAGACCTAACATGCGTTATCCACTAAAATATTGATCGAAACCTGGTTTAACCGACTGTTTCAGTGTGGTACCGCATTACTACGTGATACAATCCAGAAACAGCCCAGGATCTAGCCATCAAGTATGAGAAATATGCGAAAGTATGAGCCTGATGAGGGCAAATCCTAGTCCTAAGCCAGACCTAACATGCGTTATCCTCTAAAATATTTATCAAGACCAGGTTTAATTGATTGTTTCAGTGTGGTCCCACATTACTATGTGATTCAAACCAGAAAAAACCCAGGATCTGTTCAACAAGTATGTGAAGAATGCGAAAGTATGAGTCTGATGAGGGCAAATCCCAGACCTATCCCAGACCTAACTTGCGTTATCCTCTAAAATATTTATCGAAACCAGGTTTAATTGACCGTTTCAGTGTGGTACCACATTACTACGTGATCCGAACCAGAAAAAACCCAGGATCCGTTCAACAAGTATGTGAAGAATGCGAAAGTATGAGTCTGATCAGTGAAAATCCCAGGCCTAACCTAGACCTAACGTGAGTTATACTCTAAAATATTGATCGAAATCTGGTTTAATCGAATGCTTCAGTGTGGTACCACATTACTATGTGATCCAAACCAGAAAATAACCCAGGATCTAGCCATCAAGTCTGAGAAATATGCGAAGGAATGAGCCTGATGAGAGCAAATCCCAGACCTAACCTAGACCTAACATGAATTATTCTCTAAAATATTGATCGAGACCAGGTTTAATCGACTGTTTCAGTGTGGTACCACATTACTACGTGATCCAAACCAGAAAAAACAGAGGATCAGTTCAACAAGTATGTGAAGAATGCGAAAGTATGAGTCTGATGTGTGAAAATCCCAGGGCTAACCTAGACCTAACATGCGTTATCCTCTAAAATATTGATCGAAACCAGGTTTAATCTACTGTTTCAGTGTGGTACCACATTACTACGTGATCCAAACCAGAAAAAACTCATTATCTGTTCAACAAGTATGTGAAAAACGCGAAACTGTGAGCCTGATGAGGGCAAATCTTAGACCTAACCCAGACCTGAGATGCGTTATCCTCTAAAATATTTATCCAGACCAGGTTTCATTGAATGTTTCAGTGTGGTACCACTTTACTACGTGATCCAATCCAGAAATAGCCCAGGATCTAGCCATGAAGTACGAGAAATATGCGAAAGAATGAGCCTGATGAGAGCAAATCCCAGACCTAACCTAGACCTACCATGAATTATTCTCTAAAATATTGATCGAGACCAGGTTTAGTCGACTGTTTCAGTGTGGCACCACATTACTCCGTGATCCAAACCAGAAAAAACCCAGGATCCGTTGAACAAGTATGTGAAGCATGCGAAAGTATGAGTCTGATCAGTGAAAATCACAGGCCTTACCTAGACCTAGCTTGCGTTGTCCTCTAAAATATTGATGGAAACCAGGTTTCATTGACTGTTTCAGTGTGGTACTACATTACTACGTGATGCAATCCAGAAAAAGCCCAGGATCTAGCCATCAAGTATGAGAAATATGCGAAAGAATGAGCCTAATGAGAGCAAATCCCAGACCTAACCTAGACCTAACATGAATTATTCACTAAAATATTGATCGAGACTAGGTTTAATCGACTGTTTCAGTGTGGTACCACATTACTACGTGATCCAAACCAGTAAAAACCCAGGATCAGTTCAACAAGTATGTGAAGAATGCGAAAGTATGAGACTGATGAGTGAAAATCCCAGGGCTAACCTAGACCTAACATGCGTTATCCTCTAAAATATTGATCGGAACCAGGTTTAATCGACTGTTTCAGTGTGGTACTACATTACTACGTGATCCAAACCAGAAAAAAACCCAGGAACAGTTCAACAAGTATGTGAAGAATGCGAAAGTATGAGTCTGATGAGGTCAAATCCCAGACCTATCCCAGACCTAAGTTGCGTTATCCTCTAAAATTTTGATCGAAACCAGGTTTAATCGACTGTTTCAGTGTGGTACCACATTACTACGTGATCCAAACCAGAAAAAACCCAGGATCCGTTCAACAAGTATGTGAAGAATGCGAAAGTATGAGTCTGATGAGTGAAAATCCCAGACCTAACCTAGACCTAACATGCGTTATCCCCTAAAATATTGATCCAAACCAGGGTTAATGGACTGTTTCAGTGTGGTACCACATTACTACGTGATCCAAACCAGAAAAAACCCAGGATCTGTTCAACAAGTATGTGAAGAATGCGAAAGTATGAGTCTGATGAGTGAAAATCCCAGGCCTAACCTAGACCTAACAAGAGTTATACTCTAAAATATTCATCGAAACCTGGTTTAATCGACTGTTTCAGTGTGGTACCGCATTACTATGTGATCCAAACCAGAAAATAACCCAGGATCTGTTCAAGGAGTATGTGAAGTATGCGAAAGTATGTGTCTGATCAGGTCAAATCCCAGACCTATCCCAGACCTAACTTGCGTTATCCTCTAAAATTTTGATCGACACCAGGTTTAATCGACTGTTTCAGTGTGGTACCACACTACTACGTGATCCAAACCAGAAAAAACCCAGGATCTGTTCAACAAGTATGTGAAGAATGCGAAAGTATGAGTCTGATGAGTGAAAATCCCAGGCCTAACCTAGACCTAACATGAGTTATACTCTAAAATATTGATCGAAACCTGGTTTAATCGACTGTTTCAGTGTGGTACCGCATTACTATGTGATCCAAACCAGAAAATAACCCAGGATCTGTTCAACGAGTATGTGAAGTGTGCGAAAGTATGAGTCTGATGAGATCAAATCCCAGACCTATCCCAGACCTAACTTGCGTTATCCTCTAAAATTTTGATCGAAACCAGGTTTAATCGACTGTTTCAGTGTGGTACCACACTACTACGCGATCCAAACCAGAAAAAACCCAGGATCCGTCCAACAAGTATGTGAAGAATGCGAGAGTATGAGTCTGATGAGTGAAAATCCCAGGCCTAACCTAGACCTAACATGAGTTATACTCTAAGATATTGATCGAAACCTGGTTTAATCGACTGTTTCAGTGTGGTACCGCATTACTATGTTATCCAAACCAGAAAATAACCCAGGATCTGTTCAACGAGTATGTGCAGTGTGCGAAAGTATGAGTCTGATGAGGTCAAATCCCAGACCAATCCCAGACTTAACTTGCGTTATCCTCTAAAATATTGATCGAAACCAGGTTTAATCGACTGTTTCAGTGTGGTACCACATTACTACGTGTTCCAAACCAGAAAAAACCCAGGATCTGTTCAACAAGTATGTGAAGAATGTGAAAGTATGTGTCTGATGAGTGAAAATCCCAGGGCTAACCTAGACCTAACATGCGTTATCCTCTAAAATATTGATCGAAACCAGGTTTAATCGACTGTTTCAGTGTGGTACCACATTACTACGTGATGCAAACCAGAAAAAACCCAGGATCAGTTCAACAAGTATGTGAAGAATGCGAAAGTATGAGACTGATCAGTGAAAATCCCAGGCCTAACCTAGACCTAGCTTGCGTTATCCTCTAAAATATTGATCGAAACCAGGTTTAATCGACTGTTTCAGTGTGGTACCTCATTACTACGTGTCCCAAACCAGAAGAAACCCATGATCTGTTCAACAAGTATGTGAAAAACGCGAAAGTATGAGCCTGATGAGGGCAAATCCCAGACCTATCCCAGACCTAACTTGTGTTATCCTCTAAAATATCGATCGAAACCAGGTTTAGTTGACCGTTTCAGTGTGGTACCTCATTACTACGTGATCCAAACCAGAAAAAACCCAGGATCCGTTCAACAAGTATGTGAAGAATGCGAAAGTATGAGTCTGATCACTGAAAATCTCAGGCCTTACCTACACCTAACTTGCGTTGTCCTCTAAAATAGTGATGGAAACCAGGTTTCATTGACTGTTTCAGTGTGGTACTACATTACTACGTGATACAATCGAGAAACAGCCCAGGATCCGTACAACAAGTATTTGAAGAATGCGAAAGTATGAGTCTGATGATTGAAAATTCCAGGCCTAACCTAGACCTAACATGCGTTATCCTCTAAAATATTGATCGAAACCAGGTTTAGTCGACTGTTTCAGTGTGGCACCACATTACTACGTCATCCAAACCAGAAAAAACCGAGGATCAGTTCAACAAGTATGTGAAGAATGCGAAAGTATGAGTCTGATGAGTGAAAATCCCAGGGCTAACCTAGACCTAACATGCGTTATCCTCTAAAATATTGATCGAAACCAGGTTTAATCGACTGTTTCAGTGTGGTACCGCATTACTACGTGATCCAAACCAGAAAAAACCCGGGATCAGTTCAACAAGTATGTGAAGAATGCGAAAGTATGAGTCTGATGAGTGAAAATCCCAGTGCCAACCTAGACCTAACATGCGTTATCCACTAAAATATTGATCGAAACCTGGTTTAACCGACTGTTTCAGTGTGGTACCGCATTACTACGTGATACAATCCAGAAACAGCCCAGGATCTAGCCATCAAGTATGAGAAATATGCGAAAGTATGAGCCTGATGAGGGCAAATCCTAGTCCTAAGCCAGACCTAACATGCGTTATCCTCTAAAATATTTATCAAGACCAGGTTTAATTGATTGTTTCAGTGTGGTCCCACATTACTACGTGATTCAAACCAGAAAAAACCCAGGATCTGTTCAACAAGTATGTGAAGAATGCGAAAGTATGAGTCTGATGAGGGCAAATCCCAGACCTATCCCAGACCTAACTTGCGTTATCCTCTAAAATATTTATCGAAACCAGGTTTAATTGACCGTTTCAGTGTGGTACCACATTACTACGTGATCCGAACCAGAAAAAACCCAGGATCCGTTCAACAAGTATGTGAAGAATGCGAAAGTATGAGTCTGATCAGTGAAAATCCCAGGCCTAACCTAGACCTAACGTGAGTTATACTCTAAAATATTGATCGAAATCTGGTTTAATCGAATGCTTCAGTGTGGTACCACATTACTATGTGATCCAAACCAGAAAATAACCCAGGATCTAGCCATCAAGTCTGAGAAATATGCGAAGGAATGAGCCTGATGAGAGCAAATCCCAGACCTAACCTAGACCTAACATGAATTATTCTCTAAAATATTGATCGAGACCAGGTTTAATCGACTGTTTCAGTGTGGTACCACATTACTACGTGATCCAAACCAGAAAAAACAGAGGATCAGTTCAACAAGTATGTGAAGAATGCGAAAGTATGAGTCTGATGTGTGAAAATCCCAGGGCTAACCTAGACCTAACATGCGTTATCCTCTAAAATATTGATCGAAACCAGGTTTAATCTACTGTTTCAGTGTGGTACCACATTACTACGTGATCCAAACCAGAAAAAACCCATTATCTGTTCAACAAGTATGTGAAAAACGCGAAACTGTGAGCCTGATGAGGGCAAATCTTAGACCTAACCCAGACCTGAGATGCGTTATCCTCTAAAATATTTATCCAGACCAGGTTTCATTGAATGTTTCAGTGTGGTACCACTTTACTACGTGATCCAATCCAGAAATAGCCCAGGATCTAGCCATGAAGTACGAGAAATATGCGAAAGAATGAGCCTGATGAGAGCAAATCCCAGACCTAACCTAGACCTACCATGAATTATTCTCTAAAATATTGATCGAGACCAGGTTTAGTCGACTGTTTCAGTGTGGCACCACATTACTCCGTGATCCAAACCAGAAAAAACCCAGGATCCGTTGAACAAGTATGTGAAGCATGCGAAAGTATGAGTCTGATCAGTGAAAATCACAGGCCTTACCTAGACCTAGCTTGCGTTGTCCTCTAAAATATTGATGGAAACCAGGTTTCATTGACTGTTTCAGTGTGGTACTACATTACTACGTGATGCAATCCAGAAAAAGCCCAGGATCTAGCCATCAAGTATGAGAAATATGCGAAAGAATGAGCCTAATGAGAGCAAATCCCAGACCTAACCTAGACCTAACATGAATTATTCACTAAAATATTGATCGAGACTAGGTTTAATCGACTGTTTCAGTGTGGTACCACATTACTACGTGATCCAAACCAGTAAAAACCCAGGATCAGTTCAACAAGTATGTGAAGAATGCGAAAGTATGAGACTGATGAGTGAAAATCCCAGGGCTAACCTAGACCTAACATGCGTTATCCTCTAAAATATTGATCGGAACCAGGTTTAATCGACTGTTTCAGTGTGGTACCACATTACTACGTGATCCAAACCAGAAAAAAACCCAGGAACAGTTCAACAAGTATGTGAAGAATGCGAAAGTATGAGTCTGATGAGTGAAAATCCCAGGGCTATCCTAGACCTAACATGCGTTATCCTCTAAAATATTGATCGAAACCAGGTGTAATCGACTGTTTCAGTGTGGTGTCACACTACTACGTGACCCAAACCAGAAAAAACCCATGATCTGTTCAACAAGTATGTGAAAAACGCGAAAGTATGAGCCTGATGAGGGCAAATCCCAGACCTATCCCAGACCTAACTTGCGTTATCCTCTAAAATATTGATCGAAACCAGGTTTAATTGACCGTTTCAGTGTGGTACCACATTACTACGTGATCCAAACCAGTAAAAACCCAGGATCAGTTCAACAAGTATGTGAAGAATGCGAAAGTATGAGACTGATGAGTGAAAATCCCAGGACTTACCTAGACCTAACTTGCGTTGTCCTCTATAATATTGATGGAAATCAGGTTTCATTGACTGTTTCAGTGTGGTACTACATTACTACGTGATGCAATCCAGAAAAAGCCCAGGATCTAGCCATCAAGTATGAGAAATATGCGAAAGAATGAGCCTGATGAGAGCAAATCCCAGACCTAACCTAGACCTAACTTGCGTTATCCTCTAAAATATTGATGGAAACCAGGTTTGATTGACTGTTTCAGCGTGGTACCACATTACTACGTGATACAATCCAGAAACAGCCCAGGATCTAGCCATGAAGTATGAGAAATATGCGAAAGTATGAGACTGATGAGTGAAAATCCCAGGTCTTACCTAGACATAACTTGCGTTGTCCTCTATAATATTGATGGAAACCAGGTTTCATTGACTGTTTCAGTGTGGTACTACATTACTACGTGATGCAATCCAGAAAAAGGCCAGGATCTAGCCATCAAGTATGTGAAAAACGCGAAACTGTGAGCCTGATGAGGGCAAATCTTAGACCTAACCCAGACCTAAGATGCGTTATCCACTAAAATATTTATCCAGACCAGGTATCATTGAATGTTTCAGTGTGGTACCACTTTACTACGTGATCCACTCCAGAACTAGCCCAGGATCTAGCCATGAAGTATGAGAAATATGCGAAAGTAAGAGCCTGATGAGGGCAAATCGTAGACCTATCCCAGACCTAACTTGCGTCATCCTCTAAAATATTGATGGAAACCAGGTTTGATTGACTGTTTCAGCGTGGTACCACATTACTACGTGATACAATCCAGAAACAGCCCAGGATCTAGCCATGAAGTATGAGAAATATGCGAAAGTATGAGCCTGATGAGGGCAAATCCTAGACCTAACCCAGACCTAACATGCGTTATCCTCTAAAATATTTATCAAGACCAGGTTTAATTGATTGTTTCAGTGTGGTCCCACATTACTACGTGATCCAAACCAGAAAAAACCCAGGATCTGTTCAACATGTATGAGAAATATGCGAAAGAATGAGCCTGATGAGAGCAAATCCCAGACCTAACCTAGACCTAACATGAATTATTCTCTAAAATATTGATCGAAACCAGGTTTCATTGACTGTTTCACTGTGGTACTACATTACAACGTGATGCAATCCAGAAAGAGCCCAGGATCTGGCCATCAAGTATGAGAAATATGCGAAAGAATCAGCCTGATGAGAGCGAATCCCAGACCTAACCAAGACCTAACATGCGTTATCCTCTAAAATATTGAGCGAAACCTGGTTCAATCGACTGTTTCAGTGTGGTACCACATTACTACGTGATCCAAACCAGTAAAAACCCAGGATCAGTTCAACAAGTATGTGAAGAATGTGAAAGTATGAGACTGATGAGTGAAAATCCCAGGCCTTACCTAGACCTAACTTGCGTTGTCCTCTATAATATTGATGGAAACCAGGTTTCATTGACTGTTTCAGTGTGGTACTACATTACTACGTGATGCAATCCAGAAAAAGCCCAGGATCTAGCCATCAAGTATGAGAAATATGCGAAAGAATGAGCCTGATGAGAGCAAATCCCAGACCTAACCTAGACCTAACATGCGTTATCCTCTAAAATATTCAGCGAAACCAGGTTTAATGGACTGTTTCAGTGTGGTACCACACTACTTCGTGATCCAAACCAGAAAAAACCCAGGATCTGTTCAACAAGTATGTGAAAAACGCGAAACTGTGACCCTGATGAGGGCAATCTTAGACCTAACCCAGACCTAAGATGCGTTATCCACTAAAATATTTATCCAGACCAGGTATCATTGAATGTTTCAGTGTGGTACCACTTTACTACGTGATCCACTCCAGAACTAGCCCAGGATGTAGCCATGAAGTATGAGAAATATGCGAAAGTAAGAGCCTGATGAGGGCAAATCCTAGACCTATCCCAGACCTAACTTGCGTTATCCTCTAAAATATTGATGGAAACCAGGTTTGATTGACTGTTTCAGCGTGGTACCACATTACTACGTGATACAATCCAGGAACAGCCCAGGATCTAGCCATCAAGTATGAGAAATATGCGAAAGAATCAGCCTGATGAGAGCGAATCCCAGACCTAACCTAGACCTAACATGCGTTATCCTCTAAAATATTGAGCGAAACCTGGTTTAATGGACTGTTTCATTGTGGTACCACACTACTACGTGATCCAAACCAGAAAAAACCGAGGATCTGTTCAACAAGTATGTGAAAAACGCGAAAGTATGAGTCTGGTGAGGTGAAATACCAGACCTATCCCAGACTTAACTTGCGTTATCCTCTAAAATATTGATCGAAACCAGGTTTAATCGACTGTTTCAGTGTGGTACCACCTTACTACGTGAACCGAAACCAGAAAAAACCCAGGATCAGTTCAACAAGTATGTGAAAAACGCGAAAGTATGAGCCTGATGAGGGCGAATCCCAGGCCTGTCCCAGACCTAACTTGCGTTATCCTCTAAAATATTGATCGAAACCAGGTTTAATTGACTGTTTCAGCGTGGTACCACGATACTACGTGATACAATCCTGAAACAGCCCAGGATCTAGCCATGAAGTATGAGAAATATGCGAAAGTATGAGCCTGACGAGGGCAAACCTAGACCTAACCCAAACCTAACATGCGTTATCCTCTAAAATATTGATCCAAACCAGGTTTAATGGACAGCTCCAGTGTGATACCACTTTACTACGTGATCCAAAGCAGAAAAACCCTCGATCAGGTCAACATGTATGTTAAAACTGCGAAAGTATGAGTCTGATGAGAGAAAATCCCAGACCTAACCTAGACCTAACATGCGTTGTCCTCTAAAATATTGATGGAAACCAGGATTAATTGACTGTTTCAGTGTTGTACTTCATTACTACGTGATGGAATCCAGAAAAAGCCCAGGATCTAGCCATCAAGTATGAGAAATATGCGAAAGAATGAGCCTGATGAGAGCAAATCCCAGACCTAACCTAGACCTACCATGAATTATTCTCTAAAATATTGATCGAGACCAGGTTTAGTCGACTGTTTCAGTGTGGCACCACATTACTCCGTGATCCAAACCAGAAAAAACCCAGGATCCGTTGAACAAGTATGTGAAGCATGCGAAAGTATGAGTCTGATCAGTGAAAATCACAGGCCTTACCTAGACCTAGCTTGCGTTGTCCTCTAAAATATTGATGGAAACCAGGTTTCATTGACTGTTTCAGTGTGGTACTACATTACTACGTGATGCAATCCAGAAAAAGCCCAGGATCTAGCCATCAAGTATGAGAAATATGCGAAAGAATGAGCCTAATGAGAGCAAATCCCAGACCTAACCTAGACCTAACATGAATTATTCACTAAAATATTGATCGAGACTAGGTTTAATCGACTGTTTCAGTGTGGTACCACATTACTACGTGATCCAAACCAGTAAAAACCCAGGATCAGTTCAACAAGTATGTGAAGAATGCGAAAGTATGAGACTGATGAGTGAAAATCCCAGGGCTAACCTAGACCTAACATGCGTTATCCTCTAAAATATTGATCGGAACCAGGTTTAATCGACTGTTTCAGTGTGGTACCACATTACTACGTGATCCAAACCAGAAAAAAACCCAGGATCAGTTCAACAAGTATGTGAAGAATGCGAAAGTATGAGACTGATGAGTGAAAATCCCAGGACTTACCTAGACCTAACTTGCGTTGTCCTCTATAATATTGATGGAAATCAGGTTTCATTGACTGTTTCAGTGTGGTACTACATTACTACGTGATGCAATCCAGAAAAAGCCCAGGATCTAGCCATCAAGTATGAGAAATATGCGAAAGAATGAGCCTGATGAGAGCAAATCCCAGACCTAACCTAGACCTAACTTGCGTTATCCTCTAAAATATTGATGGAAACCAGGTTTGATTGACTGTTTCAGCGTGGTACCACATTACTACGTGATACAATCCAGAAACAGCCCAGGATCTAGCCATGAAGTATGAGAAATATGCGAAAGTAAGAGCCTGATGAGGGCAAATCCTAGACCTATCCCAGACCTAACTTGCGTTATCCTCTAAAATATTGATGAAAACCAGGTTTGATTGACTGTTTCAGCGTGGTACCACATTACTACGTGATACAATCCAGAAACAGCCCAGGATCTAGCCATGAAGTATGAGAAATATGCGAAAGTATGAGCCTGATGAGGGCAAATCCTAGACCTAACCCAGACCTAACATGCGTTATCCTCTAAAATATTTATCAAGACCAGGTTTAATTGATTGTTTCAGTGTGGTCCCACATTACTACGTGATCCAAACCAGAAAAAACCCAGGATCTGTTCAACATGTATGAGAAATATGCGAAAGTATGAGCCTGATCAGGGCAAGTCCCAGACCTATCCCAGACCTAACTTGCGTTGTCCTCTAAGATATTGATGGAAACCAGGTTTAATTGACTGTTTCAGTGTTGTACTTCATTACTACGTGATGCAATCCTGAAAAAGCCCAGGATCTAGCCATCAAGTATGAGAAATATGCGAAAGAATGAGCCTGATGAGAGCAAACCTAGACCTAACCCAAACCTAACATGCGTTATCCTCTAAAATATTGATCCAAACCAGGTTTAATGGACAGCTCCAGTGTGATACCACTTTACTACGTGATCCAAAGCAGAAAAACCCTCGATCAGGTCAACATGTATGTTAAAACTGCGAAATTATGAGTCTGATGAGAGAAAATCCCAGACCTAACCTAGACCTAACGTGCGTTGTCCTCTAAAATATTCATGGAAACCAGGATTAATTGACTGTTTCAGTGTTGTACTTCATTACTACGTGATGGAATCCAGAAAAAGCCCAGGATCTAGCCATCAAGTATGAGAAATATGCGAAAGAATGAGCCTGATGAGAGCAAATCCCAGACCTAACCTAGACCTAACATGAATTATTCTCTAAAATATTGATCGAAACCAGGTTTAATTGACTGTTTCAGTGTGATCCCACATTACTACGTGATCCAAACCAGAAAAATCCCATGATCCGTTCAACAAGTATGTGAAGAATGCGAAAGTATGAGTCTGATGAGTGAAAATCCCAGACCTATCCCAGACCTAACTTGCGTTATCCTCTAAAATTTTGATCGAAACCAGGTTTAATCGACTGTTTCAGTGTGGTACCACATTACTACGTGATCCAAACCAGAAAAAACCCAGGATCCGTTCATCAAGTATGTGAAGAATGCGAAAGTATGAGTCTGATGAGTGAAAATCCCAGACCTAACCTAGACCTAACATGCGTTATCCCCTAAAATATTGATCCAAACCAGGTTTAATGGACTGTTTCAGTGTGGTACCACACTACTACGTGATCCAAACCAGAAAAAACCCAGGATCTGTTTAACAAGTATGTGAAAAACGCGAAAGTATGAGCCTGATGAGGGCAAATCCCAGACATATCCCAGACCTAACTTGCGTTGTCCTCTAAGATATTGATGGAAACCAGGTTTAATTGACTGTTTCAGTGTTGTACTTCATTACTACGTGATGCAATCCAGAAAAAGCCCAGGATCTAGCCATCAAGTATGAGAAATATGCGAAAGAATGAGCCTGATGAGAGCAAATCCCAGACCTATCCCAGACCTAACTTGCGTTATCCTCTAAAATATTGATCGAAACCAGGTTTAATTGACCGTTTCAGTTTGGTACCACATTACTACGTGATCCAAACCAGAAAAAACCCAGGATCCGTTCAACAGGTATGTGAAGGATGCGAAAGTATGAGTCTGATGAGTGAAAATCCCAGGGCTAACCTAGACCTAACATGCGTTATCCTCTAAAATATTGATCGGAACCAGGTTTAATCGACTGTTTTAGTGTGGTACCACTTTACTACGTGATCCAAACCAGAAAAAATCCAGGATCAGTTCAACAAGTATGTGTGTTAGAAACTAAGGGTTCTAACCGGGGTCCGGACGAGGGAAATACTAGGGAGAGTGATTGATAAGTTTTTTATTTTGTAATTTTCGCTTGGCGCTTTGCGACAAGCCTTTTATTTAATTTTAACAAAAAAAAATGAAAAAAATAAAAAAAATATAAATTACAAAAAAACGAGAATTATTTTATAATCCAGCCGGGGGTGGAGATTCACCGGCGTTGCCCCGGTTGGGATGGACCTTGGTTGCTGTAACAAAGGTTTGTTCAGATTAAATACGTGCGTACACGTATCGTAAACACGCTCGTCAGCTGTTCGCCTCGCTCTCCTAGCGGCTAGCTGTGCGCTGGGAGGGGGGAATCGGCTGTCGTTCAACGTGAATCAGTGGACTGTAAATTTGTACTTGTACGCTGATAATTATTTATTGAAACTATCAGCGATACGTTTGCCCTGAACAGAAGAGAATTCACTCGTATCTGTCGGGGGCGACTTAGCCACGGACGGGTCACCAAATGGAGGTCGTAAAGCTCCAAATGGGTGGATCCCGTGAGCACGCTCTCCGTGCGGGTGACGTAGGAACGTCGTGCGAGGTGATTTCCTGCGACACTGTAAAATTACTGCACGGCGACCGTTTCTACCGGGGACCGTGACAGTAAAGTGTCCTTTGCAAAAAATCCCTCGCGGGTCCAACCGCACTATAAAGCCTACCCGGCGACCGTGTTGCACGGGGACCGTATTTGGTAGGCGGCGTGACGGAAGGTGAGGCGACCTTGAACCCGAACTCCTCCGTAGGGTGTACGGTCGACTCGTACACCGACGGGTTTTTGGAGAGGGTTTTTTGGCGACCTTTGCACGAAGAGCACTCCACGAGGCGGTACCGATTCAACGGTATGACCTTTGGGAGGCTCCAAAGCCGTATAGCTTTAAAGGGATTCTGGGTGGGTGCACCCTGAGTCCCTTACGTCGCGGTCGCGGCAACGACTGCAACGTACAATCCTTCCTAGCGAAGGCGGTCGCGCCACGCGTTGCGTGTATTACGACCTCCCTTTTGTGGCAGGTAGATTGTTCTGGGAAACTCTAACCGCAGCATCGGAGAGAATTCTTTTTTATACAAGTCCGAATATTATGTGCGAGTCCGTACTTGAGGAGCGAGATCTTCTGGGATCCGCTCCCGTTGGCAGTCGGCTCGTGAATAATTACGAATATTGTCGCGGATCGACAGACGAAGACTCGGTCGCGCCTTGTCGTCGCGATGCGGCGCTGCCGAATTCAGCTGTCGATCTCTTTTCAATATATTATACGGTTCTCTCTCTCGACGCTGACGTCACGATACCGTTTAAACCGGTGCGAAGCGAATCTTCGCGTGAGGTCGGCGTACAAAAACACGTAAACGGCTGCGGTTTTAAATCGTCCGAACGTTCAACGAACCTGACGAACGCTTAACCTTCCGCAGTGTCACGTACACAAACGGATACGGGAATCGCAGCCGAGAATTTAATGTTTTCAGACTAACGCGATTTTAAATAGTTTTTTAACATATTTAAACATACCGCCCCCCCCTTGCACGAATTGTGCAATACCCGGAGAACGCGGTAGTCCCGTACGGTCACTTTTTTACGCGGAGAGAGAGAACTCGCGCACTTTTAATTGTAAAAAATCAAAAGTACTTACTATTGACCAGCTGCAGCCTGTTGAAGGAATCTCATGGACGTGGTCAGCATCTGGTCCGCCATGGCGAAAGCCATGGCGATCTGACCGAACGCCGGCTGCCAGGTCCTTCTTTTTTTCTTTGCCGGGGCCGCTGGGGTCTGCGGCTGCAGGCCGCTGGTGGACGGTCCAGGGGTGGCCGGGGCGAGTTTCGCCTGTTTCCTCCGTTTCCGCTTTTGTTGCGGAGCTCGGTCGGTGGGGGCAGCCAAAGTCGACCCTGGCACTGCTGGTGGTGGCGGCGGGGTCGATTCCTCCGGTTTGTCGGCCCGCCACGCACAGGACCGCATGTGTCCGTCCTTGTCCCATCGGAGGACGTATTGGCCTCCGGGGGCCCGGTAGTGGTATTTTCGGGTTGTCGTTATAACCCTGGCCGGAATCCTGAATGAGTCGACCCCGAAATTGAGGGTCACCTCCGGTTCTCCTGGCGCCTGTACGGTGGTAGGCTCCTCTTTATTGCCTCTCGGGGATATGGGCCTTTCCCCGAGCTGCAAAATGCGCCCGAATCGCTCATCGATTTCCGGGTCCCCGGAAAAGGATACCGCACTACTCTCGCAAGATATGTTGGACGCGGTGTCACTCATGATGCTGTCGTTTAGGAACTGAGCGGTTTTCGATTCCGCGAATTCCGTTACGATTCGGGGGCGCTCGGATTATTCGTTACGCCCTACCAATAATCCAACTCAGATTGGTGGATTCGTAACCCCCACTAATCCGTTTGAACTTTCAGTGACAACGGTCAGGTGAGAATCAACACCGTTTATTTCTAGAAACGGTCGTTTCTCACCTTTCGATCACTTTCGGCCGTTGGATGTTATGGTTTTTATGTGACCTCGTCGGCGTCGCTAACCGTTGCCGACTCGGTTTCTTCCACAGGCAGCTTACACAACCGCGTAATAGGTCGCGTAAAAATGGATTTTTCCGTGTGTATTTTAACAACACGTGCATTTCCATCCCTGCCGGTGAATACCTCCTCTACTCGTCCCATTTCCCATTGATTCGGGGGGAGGAGAGGATTTTGCACTAAAACTAAGTCGTTTAGTTTTAATGTTTTTTGGGCTGTACGCCACTTATAACGATTCTGGAGGTGCGTGAGATAATCACGTGTCCAATGCCTCCAGATTTGTTCGTGGAATTTTTGAATCGCCCTCCATCGTGTCAAACGGGAGAGTTTTTCAGTTTCCACTGATTGTGTCGGAAGCGCGTTCAGCGGACTTCCGACTAAGAAATGCCCCGGTGTGAGCGGCGCGTAATCGTCCGGGCTATCACTCAAAGCGGCAATCGGTCGCGAGTTTAAACTCGCTTCGATTTAACAAAGCAATGTTTGTAACTCTTCGCTTGTGGGAGTGAATTCGCCCAGAGTCCGCTTCAGGTGAAATTTCACCGATTTCACACCGGCCTCTTGCATGCCACCGAAGTGCGGTGCACTCGGTGGGTTAAATTTCCATCTAATTCCTTTTTGACTGCATTTATTACGCATTTCTTGCGTGTTGTACACTGCTTCGAAATTTTCGCGTAATTCTCGATCTGCCCCGACAAAGTTCGTTCCATTGTCACTGAAAATGCAGGACGGAACTCCCCTTCGTGCAATGAATCGATCTAATGCTGCCAAAAAGGCACTCGTCGTATAATCGTGGACGAGTTCGATGTGGATGGCCCGTGTCGCGTAACAGACAAAAACTGCTATGTACGCTTTGTGGGCGGTTTTTCCTCGACCGGCGGAGTCGCGGACAAGAAAAGGTCCCGCATAATCCACTCCGCAGTTCGAAAATGCTCTCGCCTCGCGGCAACGCTCAGGTATTAAATCCTGCATGATTTACGTGGAGGTTTTTACCCTCCATCTAACGCATCGCATGCATCCATGGATTACCGTTCGCGCTGCATTTCGACAGCCGAGAATCCAAAATCTTTGTCTTACTGTGTACATGGTCAACTGCAATCCCCCGTGCAACGTGTCAATGTGGCACTGCCGAATTATCATCGTAGAAACGTGATGTTTCGGCAAAATTATGGGGTGCTTGGTTTCCCATGACAGTGTTGTATTTTCCAGTCTGCCTCCGACTCTCAAGACATCTTTGTCATCGAGAAAAGGGTTCAGACTTTTTAATGTTGATTTTGCTGGGATTTTTCGGTGGTTTTTCAAACACCGGTACTCCTTTGCAAAATGCGTGCGCTGGATGTAGCGGACAATTCTCTCGCTTGCGAGCTGCATCTCAGACGCGTCAACGATCTTCGCATCATACGACCTTCGCTCACCTTGCATCGGTCCCCTCAGTCGGAGACAGTATGCGGTTACGCGAAGTAGCTTATTCCAGGTCGAGAATCGAAATACAAATTCCCATTCTTTCTCCGGAATTGCTACGTGGGCGTGCACTTTGCGCTTCCCTTCTTCGGTCTCGATGGACGAAGGCGTTTTCGGCCAACAATCTTTCGATTCCGTTAGCCAACTTGGTCCTGAAATCCACAGCTTAGATTGAAGGAGTTCCGCAGCTTCCACTCCGCGCGAATTCAGATCCGCGGGATTGAAGCGGGTGGGAACGTGCCTCCATTCAGCATTCGGAAGTAACGTTTGGACCTTTGACACACGGTTGGCGATTAAAACCTTCCATGTGGAGGCGTGCTTTCTCAACCATGCCAATGCGATCGTGGAATCTGTCCAGCAGATTATTCTGTCGACCTTCAATGAAAGTGACTTCTCCACGTGCACAATAAGCTCGGCGAGCAGCACGGCGCCGTTCAATTCCAGTACAGGAATTGACTGCGTTTTAATTGGAGCCACTCGCGTTTTTGCCATTATCAATGTCGAGGAGGTGACATTGCTCATTGTGGTCACTCGTAAGTAAGTGACCGCTAAGTAGGCTGCGAGCGAAGCGTCACAAAATCCATGAATTTCCACGGAAATTGTGTCGGCTCCATAATTAATCCATCTGGGGATTTTTAGCTTATTTAAGCTGCTCCAATCCACGCAAAACGTATTCCACGTATTGAGCGTATTCGCTGAGATTTGATCATCCCACTGGATTTTTTCCAGCCATTGGGATTGCATCAGAATCTTTGCGCGAATCACGACTGGTGATAACCAGCCGAGCAGATCGAACAACTTAGCAATCTCCGAAAACAAATTCCGTTTTGTCATCGGCAAGGCAGACGGCTGAAACCGTTGCAGATTGAAATAAAAATAATCGCCGGACGGTATCCAGCGTAAACCTAATACCTTTAATTCGCTGTCATCGAACAAGGTAAGGTCGACGGCGTGGGAGTGAGCGCTTTGGGGGATATTTCGCAATAACAATGGCGAATTTCCTGCCCATTTTCGCAGCTTAAACCCACCTCTTTGTAGGAGCTCGCAAACTTGGTTGCGAATTTTCTCCAACAAAGACGTATCGGGTGCTCCCATAAAAACGTCGTCTACATAAATGTCCTGCTCGAGAATCGGGGCGGCAAGGGGGTACCTGTGCCCGTCCTGATTTTTTAACTCAAGGAGGGTTCGCATCGACAGGTATGGTGCACACGCCGTACCGTACGTTACGGTATTTAATTCGAACGCATTGAGCTGTTCGTTTTCGGGTGTGCGCCATAGGATGCATTGAAAACGACGATCCTGCGGGGCGACGAGAATCTGTCGGAACATTTTCTCAATGTCAGCCACCAACACGTATTCATACAGACGCCATCGGGTCAAGACTGACGTGATGTCGTTCTGCAATTTTGGACCTACGTGTAGGATGTCATTTAATGAACGACCGCCGGTAGTTCGGCTTGTCGCGTTAAATACGACTCTTAATTTAGTCGTTGCACTCTCGGTGCGTATGACCGCTCGATGCGGAATATAGAGTCTGGTCTCGTCAATAGGCTCTATGCGAGTCATATGACCCAGCTCCTCATATTCCTCGAGAAACGTCGTATATTCTCTTACGAGGGTCTGGTCGGTGTCCAATTTTTTCCTCAACCTCCCAAGGGCGGAGAGAGCGATTCGATAGGAGTTTCCTAACGCTTCGTCCGGTCTCGGGTAAGAAAAAGGCAATCGGACGACAAACCGTCCTGTCGCATCTCGAGCGACGGTTTTTTGGAAGTGCATTTCACACTCCTCCTCCGCCTTGGTGTGTACCGAGGTCGAAGGGAGTTCTTCGACTTCCCAAAACTTGCGAATCGCCGTGTCCAGCGATTCGAGGACGTTACAGTGCAACGTCCGCAAAGTTTTGTTTTTACTGCCCTTAGCATTTATTGGGCCGGAAAGAATCCAGCCAAATGCAGTTTCTTGGGCGATTGGACCTGTACTGCTTATTCGACGGAAACCCGGTCGAATAATTTGCGCGTACAGGTCCGCACCGGTCAACACTTCAATCGGTTGACCGGAAGCTGGATTTGGATCTGCAAGCGGCAGATCCCGCAGCGCGTCGCATTTGAGTGCACCGGCCAAGGGCGAGGCGTAGCTCGTAATTTTGTGTACGATGTACGCTCTCGTCTCGACTAACGGCGCGGTATCTTGTACCGTTCCCAAATGCATCTGCACGCTGTATTTAATTTGTTGGGTTCGGCCGCCCCCCAAGCCCGTCACTGTGGCTGGGGATTTCCTCCGCGAGAATTTGAGGTCATTTGTCAAATTCGCGGAGATGAAAGACGACTCGGAACCCTGATCGATCAGTGCGCGCGCGATTCGCGACGCACCGTTCTCTCCGTACACACGCACGCTCGCCGTGGCTAACAGCACAGCCTTCGGTACGTCTGCACCGAGCGCGATACAATGTGACGTACCGGGCTGTGACGTCGTTGCCTGTGACGTCGTGGTACGAGCTGCTCGTTCGGCAGGTTGCGGCCGGCTCGATGGAGCCGTATACCGCTTTTTCGGGCGTTTGTCCGACGAAACCGTTGTCGCAGGTTTACGACTTTCGGTTTCGCTACGAAAGGTCTCAAAATGCAGCAGAGCATGATGTCTGCCCTTGCACTTCGGGCACCCCTCCTCGGATGGACAACGCGCGTTTCCATGCTGAGGTGACAAGCAGAGAATGCACCGCTGGCTATCTTTTATAAACTGATAGCGGCGGTTCGGCGTCAAGTTTCTGAATGCACCACATTTGGTCATTCTGTGCTCAAGGCCGCAAAATCCGCAGGTCACAGTTTTCTCAGCTGGACTTTCTAGAACGGAGTTGTGACTCCGTACTTTATGTTTCGGTGGGTGTTCGGTCGTAGGCTTGCTCGGACCTTCATCTAACATAGTTAGAGCCCTTGCATGCCCCTCCAGGAACTCTATCAGCTCGACATGCGAGGGATAGTCCGGGGTGAGACGTTGCGACCGTTCCCACTCAGCTTTCAGAGGCCCTTCTAAATGGCTTCGAATAGTATGGGCAAGCAGCCAGTTTCGCTGCTGTAAAATCGTGCCCGTTTTTCGAATGCCGCAAGGGCCTGTTTGAAAACGACGACGACCTGATTTAGGCTATCGAGATCATCTCTTTTAATCGTTTTCAGTTTGGTCAGTTGATTAAGCAATTTGGCGGTCACGATACGTGGTAACCCGAATTGTTCTTTCAGGGTTTTCCACGCCACTTCGAAATTCTCATCGGTAACTTCGAGGTGCGCGATCGCTGCCAACGCTTTATCCTCCAGACAGGCGTTCAGATATTGCAATCGATGCACATCTGCAAGCCTCGGATTATTTATTATGCCGGAGGTGAACAGATCCGCGAAATGTCTCCATTTACGTGGGTCACCTCCGAACTTGGGGAGCCGTTGTTTTGGAAGTTCGATAGCGACGTCATGGGGGCTGACCGACGTGGGTGCCGCTTTTGATTCAGCGGCCAGTCTGGTCAGCTCCGTGGTAACGTACGCCTGGAATTCCATATATTCCGTCTCCTTATTCTCTACGCCACCTTTTGCGAGGAAGTCGCACGTGTTGCGTTTCGCAGGGGCATATTTTCTCCGAATCGACAAGTACTGCTCAATAGCTTCCTTGTATTGTTCGGATACGGTGGCGAGCTTTGTCCTGAGGAGCTCCTCAGTGAACTGAGCTCGGCCACGTTTCTTTAAGTAAGAGATCGACCTTGACATCATGTCGAACCGGGTGATCAGGTCGTCGAGATCGCCTTCGAACTCGCTTCGACCTTCATCCTTGGCGACAGACATGGTGATCTCTAATTCGAGGATTTTACAATCTACTCGAAATTAAGTGGTTCCGTAAGCAGCGACTTACGTGAACGTACTGCAACTCTTTCCTGTTCTTTCAACCTCAATCCGGCTCGAAGGACCGTTTGTTAGAAACTAAGGGTTCTAACCGGGGTCCGGACGAGGGAAATACTAGGGAGAGTGATTGATAAGTTTTTTATTTTGTAATTTTCGCTTGTTGCTTTGCGACAAGCCTTTTATTTAATTTTAACAAAAAAAAATGAAAAAAATAAAAAAAATATAAATTACAAAAAAACGAGAATTATTTTATAATCCAGCCGGGGGTGGAGATTCACCGGCGTTGCCCCGGTTGGGATGAACCTTGGTTGCTGTAACAAAGGTTTGTTCAGATTAAATACGTGCGTACACGTATCGTAAACACGCTCGTCAGCTGTTCGCCTCGCTCTCCTAGCGGCTAGCTGTGCGCTGGGAGGGGGGAATCGGCTGTCGTTCAACGTGAATCAGTGGACTGTAAATTTGTACTTGTACGCTGATAATTATTTATTGAAACTATCAGCGATACGTTTGCCCTGAACAGAAGAGAATTCACTCGTATCTGTCGGGGGCGACTTAGCCACGGACGGGTCACCAAATGGAGGTCGTAAAGCTCCAAATGGGTGGATCCCGTGAGCACGCTCTCCGTGCGGGTGACGTAGGAACGTCGTGCGAGGTGATTTCCTGCGACACTGTAAAATTACTGCACGGCGACCGTTTCTACCGGGGACCGTGACAGTAAAGTGTCCTTTGCAAAAAATCCCTCGCGGGTCCAACCGCACTATAAAGCCTACCCGGCGACCGTGTTGCACGGGGACCGTATTTGGTAGGCGGCGTGACGGAAGGTGAGGCGACCTTGAACCCGAACTCCTCCGTAGGGTGTACGGTCGACTCGTACACCGACGGGTTTTTGGAGAGGGTTTTTTGGCGACCTTTGCACGAAGAGCACTCCACGAGGCGGTACCGATTCAACGGTATGACCTTTGGGAGGCTCCAAAGCCGTATAGCTTTAAAGGGATTCTGGGTGGGTGCACCCTGAGTCCCTTACGTCGCGGTCGCGGCAACGACTGCAACGTACAATCCTTCCTAGCGAAGGCGGTCGCGCCACGCGTTGCGTGTATTACGACCTCCCTTTTGTCGCAGGTAGATTGTTCTGGGAAACTCTAACCGCAGCAACGGAGAGAATTCTTTTTTATACAAGTCCGAATATTATGTGCGAGTCCGTACTTGAGGAGCGAGATCTTCTGGGATCCGCTCCCGTTGGCAGTCGGCTCGTGAATAATTACGAATATTGTCGCGGATCGACAGACGAAGACTCGGTCGCGCCTTGTCGTCGCGATGCGGCGCTGCCGAATTCAGCTGTCGATCTCTTTTCAATATATTATACGGTTCTCTCTCTCGACGCTGACGTCACGATACCGTTTAAACCGGTGCGAAGCGAATCTTCGCGTGAGGTCGGCGTACAAAAACACGTAAACGGCTGCGGTTTTAAATCGTCCGAACGTTCAACGAACCTGACGAACGCTTAACCTTCCGCAGTGTCACGTACACAAACGGATACGGGAATCGCAGCCGAGAATTTAATGTTTTCAGACTAACGCGATTTTAAATAGTTTTTTAACATATTTAAACAATGTGAAAAACGCGAAAGTATGAGCCTGATGAGGGCGAATCCCAGACCTATCCCAGACCTAACTTGTGTTATCCTCTAAAATATTGATCGAAACTAGTTTTAATTGACTGTTTCGGCGTGGTACCACATTACTACGTGATACAATCCAGAAACAGCCCAGGATCTAGCCATGAAGTATCAGAAATATGCGAAAGTATGAGCCTGATGAGGGCAAATCCTAGACCTAACCCAAACCTAACATGCGTTATCCTCTAAAATATTTATCAAGACCAGGTTTAGTTGAATGTTTCAGTGTGGTACCACATTACTACGTGAACCAAACCAGAGAAAACCCAGGATCCGGTCAACAACTATGTGAAGAATGCGAAAGTATGAGTCTGATGAGTGAAAATCCCAGGGCAAACCTAGACCTAACATGCGTTATCTTCTAAAATATTGATCCAAACCAGGTTTAATGGACTGTTTCAGTGTGGAAACACTTTACTACGTGATACAAAGCAGAAAAAACCCTCGATCAGGTCAACATGTATGTTAAAACTGCGGAAGTATGACCCTGATGAGGGCAAATCCCAGGCCTAACCTAGACCTAACATGCGTTGTCCTCTAAAATATTGATGGAAACCTGGTTTAATTGACTGTTTCAGTGTTGTACTTCATTACTACGTGATGCAATCCAGAAAAAGCCCAGGATCTAGCCATCAAGTATGAGAAATATGCGAAAGAATGAGCCTGATGAGAGCAAATCCCAGACCTAACCTAGACATAACATGAATTATTCTCTAAAATATTGATCATGACCAGGTTTAATTGATTGTTTCAGTGTGGTCCCACATTACTACGTGATCCAAACCAGAAAAAACCCAGGATCCGTTCAACAAGTATGTGAAGAATGCGAAAGTATGAGCCTGATGAGGGCAAATCCCAGACCTATCCCAGACCAAACTTGCGTTATCCTCTAAAACATTGATCGAAACCAGGTTTAATCGACTGCTTCGGTGTGGTACCACATTGCTACGTGATACAAAGCAGAAAAAACCCTCGATCAGGTCAACATGTATGTTAAAACTGCGGAAGTATGACCCTGATGAGGGCAAATCCCAGGCCTAACCTAGACCTAACATGCGTTGTCCTCTAAAATATTGATGGAAACCAGGTTTAATTGACTGTTTCAGTGTTGTACTTCATTACTACGTGATGCAATCCAGAAAAAGCCCAGGATCTAGCCATCAAGTATGAGAAATATGCGAAAGAATGAGCCTGATGAGAGCAAATCCCAGACCTAACCTAGACATAACATGAATTATTCTCTAAAATATTGATCATGACCAGGTTTAATTGATTGTTTCGGTGTGGTTCCACATTACAACGTGATCCAAACCAGAAAAAACCCAGGATCCGTTCAACAAGTATGTGAAGAATGCGAAAGTATGAGCCTGATGAGGGCAAATCCCAGACCTATCCCAGACCAAACTTGCGTTATCCTCTAAAATATTGATCGAAACCAGGCTTAATCGACTGCTTCAGTGTGGTACCACATTGCTACGTGATCCAAACCAGAAAAAACCGAGGACCAGTTCAACAAGTATGTCAAAAACGCGAAAGTATGAGCCTGATGAGGGCAAATCCCAGACCTATCCCAGACCAAACTTGCGTTATCCTCTAAAATATTGATCGAAACCAGGTTTAATCGACTGCTTCAGTGTGGTACCACATTGCTACGTGATCCAAACCAGAAAAAACCGAGGACCAGTTCAACAAGTATGTCAAAAACGCGGAAGTATGACCCTGATGAGGGCAAATCCCAGGCCTAACCTAGACCTAACATGCGTTTTCCTCTAAACTATTGATGGAAACCAGGTTTAATTGATTGTTTCCGTGTGGTCCCACGTTACTACGTGATCCAAACCAGAAAAAACCCAGGATCCGTTCAACAAGTATGTGAAGAATGCGAAAGTATGAGTGTGATGAGTGAAAATCCCTGGGCTAACCTAGACCTAACACGCGTTATCCTCAAAACTATTGATCGAAACCAGGTTTAATTGACTGTTTCAGCGTGGTACGACATTACTACGTAATACAATCCAGAAACAGCCCAGGATCTAGCCATGAAGTATGAGAAATATGCGAAAGTATGAGCCTGATGAGGGCAAATCCTAGACCTAACCCAAACCTAACATGCGTTATCCTCTAAAATATTTATCAAGACCGGGTTTAATTGAATGTTCCAGTGTGGTACCACACTACTACGTGATCCAAACCAGAAAAAACCCAGGATCCGTTCAACAAGTATGTGAAGAATGCGAAAGTATGAGTCTGAAGAGTGAAAATCCCAGGCCTAACCTAGACCTGACATGCGTTATCCTCAAAAATATTGATCGAAACCTGGTTTAATCGACTGTTTCAGTGTGGTACCACATTACTATGTGATCCAAACCAGAAAATAACCCAGGATCTGTTCAACGAGTATGTGAGGCGTGCGAAAGTATGAGTCTGATGAATGCAAATCCCAGACCTATCCCAGACCTAACATGCGTTATCCTCTAAAATATTTATCAAGACCAGGTTTAATTGAATGTTTCAGTGTGGTACCACATTACTACGTGATCCAAACCAGTAAAAACCCAGGATCCGTTCAACAAGTATGTGAAGAATGCGAAAGTATGAGTCTGATGAGTGAAAATCCCCGGCCTAACCTAGACCTAACATGTGTTATCCTAAAAAATATTGTTCGAAACCAGGTTTAATCGACTGTTTCAGTGTGGTACCACACTACCACGTGACCCAAACCGGAAGAAACCCAGGATCTAGCCATCAAGTATGAGAAATATGCGAAAGTATGAGCCTGATGAGGGCGAATCCCAGACCTATCCCAGACCTAACTTGCGTTATCCTCTAAAATATTGATCGAAATCAGGTTTAATTGACTGTTTCAGCGTGGTACCACATTACTACGTGATACAATCCAGAAACAGCCCAGGATCTAGCCATGAAGTATGAGAAATATGCGAAAGTATGAGCCTGATGAGGGCAAATCCTAGACCTAACCCAAACCTAACATGCGTTATCCTCTAAAATATTTATCAAGACCAGGTTTAGTTGAATGTTTCAGTGTGGTACCACATTACTACGTGAACCAAACCAGAGAAAACCCAGGATCCGGTCAACAAGTATGTGAAGAATGCGAAAGTATGAGTCTGATGAGTGAAAATCCCAGGGCAAACCTAGACCTAACATGCGTTATCTTCTAAAATATTGATCCAAACCAGGTTTAATGGACTGTTTCAGTGTGGAACCACTTTACTACGTGATACAAAGCAGAAAAAACCCTCGATCAGGTCAACATGTATGTTAAAACTGCGGAAGTATGACCCTGATGAGGGCAAATCCCAGACCTATCCCAGACCAAACTTGCGTTATCCTCTAAAATATTGATCGAAACCAGGTTTAATCGACTGTTTCAGTGTGGTACCACATTGCTACGTGATCCAAACCAGAAAAAACCGAGGACCAGTTCAACAAGTATGTCAAAAACGCGAAAGTATGAGCCTGATGAGGGCAAATCCCAGACCTATCCCAGACCAAACTTGCGTTATCCTCTAAAATATTGATCGAAACCAGGTTTAATCGACTGCTTCAGTGTGGTACCACATTGCTACGTGATCCAAACCAGAAAAAACCGAGGACCAGTTCAACAAGTATGTCAAAAACGCGGAAGTATGACCCTGATGAGGGCAAATCCCAGGCCTAACCTAGACCTAACATGCGTTTTCCTCTAAACTATTGATGGAAACCAGGTTTAATTGATTGTTTCAGTGTGGTCCCACATTACTACGTGATCCAAACCAGAAAAAACCCAGGATCCGTTCAACAAGTATGTGAAGAGTGCGAAAGTATGAGTCTGAAGAGTCAAAATCCCAGGCCTAACCTAGGCCTGACATGCGTTATCCTCAAAAATATTGATCGAAACCTGGTTTAGCGACTGTTTCAGTGTAGTACCACATTACTATGTGATCCAAACCAGAAAATAACCCAGGATCTGTTCAACGAGTATGTGAGGCGTGCGAAAGTATGAGTCTGATGAATGCAAATCCCAGACCTATCCCAGACCTAACATGCGTTATCCTCTAAAATATTTATCAAGACCAGGTTTAATTGAATGTTTCAGTGTGGTACCACATTACTACGTGATCCAAACCAGTAAGAACCCAGGATCCGTTCAACAAGTATGTGAAGAATGCGAAAGTATGAGTCTGATGAGTGAAAATCCCCGGCCTAACCTAGACCTAACATGCGTTATCCTAAAAAATATTGTTCGAAACCAGGTTTAATCGACTGTTTCAGTGTGGTACCACACTACCACGTGACCCAAACCGGAAGAAACCCAGGATCTAGGCATCAAGTATGAGAAATATGCGAAAGTATGAGCCTGATGAGGGCGAATCCCAGACCTATCCCAGACCTAACTTGCGTTATCCTCTAAAATATTGATCGAAATCAGGTTTAATTGACTGTTTCAGCGTGGTACCACATTACTACGTGGTACAATCCAGAAACAGCCCAGGGTCTAGCCATGAAGTATGAGAGATATGCGAAAGTATGAGACTGATGAGGGCAAATCCAAGACCTAACCCAAACCTAACATGCGTTATCCTCTAAAATATTTATCAAGACCAGGTTTAATTGAATGTTTCAGTGTGGTACCACATTACTGCGTGAACCAAACCAGAAAAAACCCAGTATCTGTCCAACAAGTATGTGAAGAATGCGAAAGTATGAGCCTGATGAGTGAAAATCCCAGGCCTAACCTAGACCTAACATGCGTTATCCTCTAAAATATTGATCCAAACCAGGTTTAATGGACTGTTTCAGTGTGGTACCACTTTACTGCGTGATCCAAAGCAGAAAAAACCATCGATCAGGTCAACATGTATGTTAAAACTGCGAAAGTATGACCCTGATGTGGGCACATCCCAGGCCTAACCTAGACCTAACATGCGTTGTCCTCTAAACTATTGATGGAAACCAGGTTTAATTGACTGTTTCAGTTTGGTACCACATTACTATGTGATCCAAACCAGAAAATAACCCAGGATCTGTTCACCGAGTATGTGAAGTGTGCGTAGGTATGAGTCTGATGAGGGCAAATCCCAGACCTATCCCAGACCTAACTTGCGTTATCCACTAAAATATTGATCGAAACCAGGTTTAACCGACAGTTTCAGTGTGGTACCACATTACTACGTGATCCAAACCAGAAAAAAACCCAGGATCTTGTCAACGAGTATGTGAAGTGTGCGAAAGTATGAGTCTCATGAGGGATAATCCCAGGCCTAACCTAGACCTAACATGCGTTGTCCTCTAAACTATTGATGGAAACCAGGTTTAATTGACTGTTTCAGTTTGGTACCACATTACTATGTGATCCAAACCAGAAAATAACCCAGGATCTGTTCACCGAGTATGTGAAGTGTGCGTAGGTATGAGCCTGATGAGGGCAAAACCCAGACCTATCCCAGACCTAACTTGCATTGTCTTCTAAAATAGTGTTCGAAACCAGGTTTAATCGACAGTTTCAGTGTTGTACCACATTACTACGTGATCCAAACCAGAAACAAACCCAGGATCTTGTCAACGAGTATGTGAAGTGTGCGAAAGTATGAGTCTGATGAGGGATAATCCCAGACCTATCCCAGACCTAACTTGCGTTATCCTCTAAAATAGTGATCGAAACCAGGCTTAATTGACTGTTTTAGTTGGGGTACCACTTTACTACGTGATCCAATCCAGAAATATCCCAGGATCTATTCATGAAGTATGAGAAATATGCGAAAGTATGAGCCTGATGAGAGCAAATCCTAGACCTAACCCAGACCTAACATGGGTTGTCCTCTAAAATATTTATCAAGACCAGGTATAATTGATTGTTTCAGTGTGGCCCCACATTACTACGTGATCCAAACCAGTAAAAACCCAGGATCCGTTCAACAAGTATGTGAAGAATGCGAAAGTATGAGTCTGATGAGGGCTAATCCCAGACCTAACCTAGACCTAACATGAATTATTCTCTAAAATATTGATCGAAACCAGGTTTAATTGACTGTTTTAGTTGTGGTACCACTTTACTACGTGATCCAAAGCAGAAAAAACCCTCGATCACGTCAACATGTATGTTAAAACTGCGAAAGTATGACCCTGATGAGGGCAAATCCCAGGCCTAACCTAGACCTAACATGCGTTGTCCTCTAAAATATTGATGGAAACCAGGTTTAATTGACTGTTTCAGTGTTGTACTTCATTACTACGTGATGCAATCCAGAAAAAGCCCAGGATCTAGCCATCAAGTATGAGAAATATGCGAAAGTATGAGTCTGATGAGGGCTAATCCCAGACCTATCCCAGACCTAACTTGCGTTATCCTCTAAAATAGTGATCGAAACCAGGTTTAATCGACTGTTTCAGTGTGGTACCACATTGCTACGTGATCCAAACCAGAAAAAACCCAGGATCAGTTCAACAAGTATGTGAAAAACGCGAAAGTATGAACCTGATGAGGGCGAATCCCAGACCTGTCCCAGACCTAACTTGCGTGATCCTCTAAAATATTGATCGAAATCAGTTTTAATTGACTGTTTCGGCGTGGTACCACATTACTACGCGATACAATCCAGAAACAGCCCAGGATCTAGCCATGAAGTATGAGAAATATGCGAAAGTATGAGCCTGATGAGGGCAAATCCTAGACCTAACCCAAACCTAACATGCGTTATCCTCTAAAATATTTATCAAGACCAGGTTTAATTTAATGTTTCAGTGTGGTACCACATTACTACGTGAACCAAACCAGAAAAAACCCAGGATCCGGTCAACAAGTATGTGAAGAATGCGAAAGTATGAGTCTGATGAGGGCTAATCCCAGACCTAACCTAGACCTAACATGAATTATTCTCTAAAATATTGATCGAAACCAGGTTTAACCGACAGTTTCAGTGTGGTACCACATTACTACGTGATCCAAACCAGAAAAAAACCCAGGATCTTGTCAACGAGTATGTGAAGTGTGCGAAAGTATGAGTCTCATGAGGGATAATCCCAGGCCTATCCCAGACCTAACATGCGTTGTCCTCTAAACTATTGATGGAAACCAGGTTTAATTGACTGTTTCAGTGTGGTACCACACTACTACATGATCCAAACCAGAAAAAAACCAGGATCTGTTCAACAAGTATGTGAAAAACGCGAAAGTATGAGCCTGATGAGGGCAAAACCCAGACCTATCCCAGACCTAACTTGCATTGTCTTCTAAAATAGTGTTCGAAACCAGGTTTAATCGACAGTTTCAGTGTGGTACCACATTACTACGTGATCCAAACCAGAAAAAAACCCAGGATCTTGTCAACGAGTATGTGAAGTGTGCGAAAGTATGAGTCTGATGAGGGATAATCCCAGACCTAACTTGCGTTATCCTCTAAAATAGTGACCGAAACCAGGTTTAATTGACTGTTTTAGTTGTGGTACCACTTTACTACGTGATCCAATCCAGAAATATCCCAGGATCTAGCCATGAAGTATGAGAAATATGCGAAAGTATGAGCCTGATGAGAGCAAATCCTAGACCTAACCCAGACCTAACATGGGTTGTCCTCTAAAATATTTATCAAGACCAGGTTTAATTGATTGTTTCAGTGTGGCCCCACATTACTACGTGATCCAAACCAGAAAAACCCAGGATCCGTTCAACAAGTATGTGAAGAATGCGAAAGTATGAGTCTGATGAGTGAAAATCCCAGGCCTAACCTAGACCTAACATGCGTTATCCTCAAAAATATTGATCCAAACAAGGTTTAATGGACTGTTTCAATGTGGTACCACTTTACTACGTGATCCAAAGCAGAAAAAACCCTCGATCACGTCAACATGTATGTTAAAACTGCGAAAGTATGACCCTGACGAGAGCAAATCCCAGGCCTAACCTAGACCTAACATGCGTTGTCCTCTAAAGTATTGATGGAAACCAGGTTTAATTGACTGTTTCAGTGTTGTACTTCATTACTACGTGATGCAATCCAGAAAAAGCCCAGGATCTAGTCATCAAGTATGAGAAATATGCGAAAGTATGAGTCTGATGAGGGCTAATCCCAGACCTATCCCAGACCTAACTTGCGTTACCCTCTAAAATAGTGATCGAAACCAGGTTTAATCGACTGTTTCAGTGTGGTACCACATTGCTACGTGATCCAAACCAGAAAAAACCCAGGATCAGTTCAACAAGTATGTGAAAAACGCGAAAGTATGAGCCTGATGAGGGCGAATCCCAGACCTATCCCAGACCTAACTTGCGTGGTCCTCTAAAATATTTATCAAGACCAGGTTTAATTGAATGTTTCAGTGTGGTACCACATTACTACGTGATCCAAACCAGTAAAAACCCAGGATCCGTTCAACAAGTATGTGAAGAATGCGAAAGTATGAGTCTGATGAGTGAAAATCCCCGGCCTAACCTAGACCTAACATGCGTTATCCTAAAAAATATTGTTCGAAACCAGGTTTAATCGACTGTTTCAGTGTGGTACTTCACTACCACGTGACCCAAACCGGAAGAAACCCAGGATCTAGCCATCAAGTATGAGAAATATGCGAAAGTATGAGCCTGATGAGGGCGAATCCCAGACCTATCCCAGACCTAACTTGCGTTATCCTCTAAAATATTGATCGAAATCAGGTTTAATTGACTGTTTCAGCGTGGTACCACATTACTTCGTGATACAATCCAGAAACAGCCCAGGGTCTAGCCATGAAGTATGAGAGATATGCGAAAGTAAGAGCCTGATGAGGGCAAATCCAAGACCTAACCCAAACCTAACATGCGTTATCCTCTAAAATATTTATCAAGACCAGGTTTAATTGAATGTTTCAGTGTGGTACCACATTACTGCGTGAACCAAACCAGAAAAAACCCAGTATCTGTCCAACAAGTATGTGAAGAATGCGAAAGTATGAGCCTGATGAGTGAAAATCCCAGGCCTAACCTAGACCTAACATGCGTTATCCTCAAAAATATTGATCCAAACCAGGTTTAATGGACTGTTTCAGTGTGGTACCACTTTACTGCGTGATCCAAAGCAGAAAAAACCCTCGATCAGGTCAACATGTATGTTAAAACTGCGAAAGTATGACCCTGATGTGGGCAAATCCCAGGCCTAACCTAGACCTAACATGCGTTGTCCTCTAAACTATTGATGGAAACCAGGTTTAATTGACTGTTTCAGTTTGGTACCACATTACTATGTGATCCAAACCAGAAAATAACCCAGGATCTGTTCACCGAGTATGTGAAGTGTGCGTAGGTATGAGTCTGATGAGGGCAAATCCTAGACCTATCCCAGACCTAACTTGCGTGGTCCTCTAAAATATTTATCAAGACCAGGTTTAATTGAATGTTTCAGTGTGGTACCACATTACTGCGTGAACCAAACCAGAAAAAACCCAGTATCTGTCCAACAAGTATGTGAAGAATGCGAAAGTATGAGTCTGATGAGTGAAAATCCCCGGCCTAACCTAGACCTAACATGCGTTATCCTAAAAAATATTGTTCGAAACCAGGTTTAATCGACTGTTTCAGTGTGGTACTTCACTACCACGTGACCCAAACCGGAAGAAACCCAGGATCTAGCCATCAAGTATGAGAAATATGCGAAAGTAAGAGCCTGATGAGGGCAAATCCAAGACCTAACCCAGACCTAACATGCGTTATCCTCTAAAATATTTATCATGACCAGGTTTAATTGATTGTTTCAGTGTGGTCCCACATTACTACGTGATCCAAACCAGAAAAAACCCAGGATCCGTTCAACAAGTATGTGAAGAATGCGAAAGTATGAGTCTGATGAGTGAAAATCCCTGGGCTAACCTAGACCTAACACGCGTTATCCTCAAAACTATTGATCGAAACCAGGTTTAATTGACTGTTTCAGCGTGGTACCACATTACTACGTAATACAATCCAGAAACAGCCCAGGATCTAGCCATGAAGTATGAGAAATATGCGAAAGTATGAGCCTGATGAGGGCAAATCCTAGACCTAACCCAAACCTAACATGCGTTATCCTCTAAAATATTTATCAAGACCAGGTTTAATTGAATGTTCCAGTGTGGTATCACATTACTACGTGAACCAAACCAGAAAAAACCCAGGATCCGTGCAACAAGTATGTGAAGAATGCCAAAGTATGAGTCTGATGAGTGAAAATCCCCGGCCTAACCTAGACCTAACATGCGTTATCCTCAAAAATATTGATCGAAACCAGGTTTAATGTACTGTTTCAGTGTGGTACCACACGACTACGTGATCCAAACCAGAAAAAACCCAGGATCTGTTCAACAAGTATGTGAAAAACGCGAAAGTATGAGCCTGATGAGGGCAAATCCCAGACCTAACCTAGACCTAACTTGCGTTGTCCTCAAAAATATTGATCGAAACCTGGTTTAATCGACTGTTTCAGTGTGGTACCACATTACTACGTGATCCAAACCAGACAAAACCCAGGATCCGTTCAACAAGTATGCGAAGAATGCGAAAGTATGAGTCTGACGAGTGAAAATCCCCGGCCTAACCTAGACCTAACATGCGTTATCCTCAAAAATATTGATCGAAACCAGGTTTAATGTACTGTTTCAGTGTGGTACCACACTACTACGTGATCGAAACCAGAAAAAACCCAGGATCTGTTCAACAAGTATGTGAAAAACGCGAAAGTATGAGCCTGATGAGGGCAAATCCCAGACCTATCCCAGACCTAACTTGCGTTGTCCTCTAAGATATTGATGGAAACCAGGTTTAATTGACTGTTTCAGTGTTGTACTTCATTACTACATGATGCAATCCAGAAAAAGCCCAGGATCTAGCCATCAAGTATGAGAAATATGCGAAAGTATGAGCCTGATGAGGGCGAATCCCAGACCTATCCCAGACCTAACATGCGTTATCCTCTAAAATATTAATCGAAACCAGGTTTAATCGACTGTTTCAGTGTGGTACCACATTACTACGTGATCCAAACAAGAAAAAAACCCAGGATCTTGTCAACGAGTATGTGAAGTGTGCGAAAGTATGAGTCTGATGAGGGCTAATCCCAGACCTAACCTAGACCTAACATGAATTATTCTCTAAAATATTGATCGGAACCAGGTTTAATTGACTGTTTTAGTTGTGGTACCACTTTACTACGTGATCCAAAGCAGACAAAACCCTCGATCAGGTCAACATGCATGTTAAAACTGCGAAAGTATGAGCCTGATGAGGGCTAATCCCAGACCTATCCCAGACCTAACTTGCGTTATCCTCTAAAATAGTGATCGAAACCAGGTTTAATTGACTGTTTTAGTTGTGGTACCACTTTACTACGTGATCCAAAGCAGAAAAAACACTCGATCAGGTCAACATGCATGTTAAAACTGCGAAAGTATGACCCTGATGAGGGCAAATCCCAGGCCTAACCTAGGCCTAACATGCGTTATCTTCTAAAATATTGAGCGAAACCAGGTTTAATTGACTGTTTCAGTGTGGTACCACATTACTACGTGATACAATCCAGAAATAGCCCAGGATCTAGCCATGAAGTATGAGAAAAATGCGAAAGTATGAGCCTGATGAGTGAAAATCCCAGACCTAACCTAGACCTAACATGCGTTATCCTCAAAAATATTGTTCGAAACCAGGTTTAATCGACTGTTTCAGTGTGGTACCACACTACTACGTGACCCAAACAGGAAAAAACCCAGGATCTGTTCAACAAGTATGTGAAAAACGCGAAAGTATGAGCCTGATGAGGGCAAATCCCAGACCTATCCCAGACCTAACTTGCGTTATCCTCAAAAATATTGATAGAAACCTGGTTAAATCGACTGTTTCAGTGTGGTACCACATTACTACGTGATCCAATCCAGAAATAGCCCAGGATCTAGCCATGAAGTATGAGAAATATGCGAAAGTATGAGCCTGACGAGGGCAAATCCTAGACCAAACCCAGACCTAACATGCGTTATCCTCTAAAATATTTATCAAGACCAGGTTTAATTGATTGTTTCAGTGTGGTCCCACATTACTACGTGATCCAAACCAGAAAAAACCCAGGATCCGTTCAACAAGTATGTGAAGAATGCGAAAGTATGAGTCTGAAGAGTGAAAATCCCAGGCCTAACCTAGACCTGACATGCGTTATCCTCAAAAATATTGATCGAAACCTGGTTTAATCGACTGTTTCAGTGTGGTACCACATTACTATGTGATCCAAACCAGAAAATAACCCAGGATCTGTTCAACGAGTATGTGAGGCGTGCGAAAGTATGAGTCTGATGAATGCAAATCCCAGACCTATCCCAGACCTAACATGCGTTATCCTCTAAAATATTTATCAAGACCAGGTTTAATTGAATGTTTCAGTGTGGTACCACATTACTACGTGATCCAAACCAGTAAAAACCCAGCATCCGTTCGACAAGTATGTGAAGAGTGCGAAAGTATGAGTCTGATGAGTGAAAATCCCCGGCCTAACCTAGACCTAACATGCGTTATCCTAAAAAATATTGTTCGAAACCAGGTTTAATCGACTGTTTCAGTGTGGTACCACACTACTACGTGACCCAAACCGGAAGAAACCCAGGATCTAGCCATCAAGTATGAGAAATATGCGAAAGTATGAGCCTGATGAGGGCGAATCCCAGACCTATCCCAGACCTAACTTGCGTTATCCTCTAAAATATTGATCGAAATCAGGTTTAATTGACTGTTTCAGCGTGGTACCACATTACTACGTGATACAATCCAGAATCAGCCCAGGGTCTAGCCATGAAGTATGAGAGATATGCGAAAGTATGAGCCTGATGAGGGCAAATCCAAGACCTAACCCAAACCTAACATGCGTTATCCTCTAAAATATTTATCAAGACCAGGTTTAATTGAATGTTTCAGTGTGGTACCACATTACTACGTGATCCAAACCAGAAAAAACCCAGGATCCGTTCAACAAGTACGTGAAGAATGCGAAAGTATGAGTCTGAAGAGTGAAAATCCCAGGCCTAACCTAGACCTGACATGCGTTATCCTCAAAAATATTGATCCAAACCAGGTTTAATGGACTGTTTCAGTGTGGTACCACTTTACTGCGTGATCCAAAGCAGAAAAAACCCTCGATCAGGTCAACATGTATGTTAAAACTGCGAAAGTATGACCCTGATGAGGGCAAATCCCAGGCCTAACCTAGACCTAACATGCGTTATCTTCTAAAATATTGAGCGAAACCAGGTTTAACTGACTGTTTCAGTGTGGTACCACATTACTACGTGATCCAAACCAGAAAAAAACCAGGATCTGTTCAACAAGTATGTGAAAAACGCGAAAGTATGAGCCTGATGAGGGCAAATCCCAGACCTATCCCAGACCTAACTTGCATTGTCTTCTAAAATAGTGTTCGAAACCAGGTTTAATCGACAGTTTCAGTGTGGTACCACATTACTACGTGATCCAAACCAGAAAAAAACCCAGGATCTTGTCAACGAGTATGTGAAGTGTGCGAAAGTATGAGTCTGATGAGGGATAATCCCAGACCTATCCCAGACCTAACATGCGTTATCCTCTAAAATAGTGATCGAAACCTGGTTTAATTGACTGTTTTAGTTGTGGTACCACTTTACTACGTGATCCAAAGCAGAAAAAACCCTCGATCAGGTCAACATGCATGTTAAAACTGCGAAAGTATGACCCTGATGAGGGCAAATCCCAGGCCTAACCTAGACCTAACATGCGTTATCTTCTAAAATATTGAGCGAAACCAGGTTTAATTGACTGTTTCAGTGTAGTACCACATTACTACGTGATCCAATCCAGAAATAGCCCAGGATCTAGCCATGAAGTATGAGAAATATGCGAAAGTATGAGCCTGATGGGGGCAAATCCTAGACCTAACCCAGACCTAACATACGTTGTCCTCTAAAATATTTATCAAGACCAGGTTTAATTGATTGTTTCAGTGTGGTCCCACATTACTACGTGATCCAAACCAGAAAGAACCCAGGATCCGTTCAACAAGTATGTGAAGAATGCGAAAGTGTGAGTCTGATGAGTGAAAATCCCAGGCCTAACCTAGACCTAACATGCTTTATCCTCAAGAATATTGATCCAAACAAGGTTTAATGGACTGTTTCAATGTGGTACCACTTTACTACGTGATCCAAAGCAGAAAAAACCCTCGATCACGTCAACATGTATGTTAAAACTGCGAAAGTATGACCCTGATAAGGCAAATCCCAGGCCTAACCTAGGCCTAACATGCGTTATCTTCTAAAATATTGAGCGAAACCAGGTTTAATTGACTGTTTCAGTGTAGTACCACATTACTACGTGATCCAATCCAGAAATAGCCCAGGATCTAGCCATGAAGTATGAGAAATATGCGAAAGTATGAGCCTGATGGGGGCAAATCCTAGACCTAACCCAGACCTAACATACGTTGTCCTCTAAAATATTTATCAAGACCAGGTTTAATTGATTGTTTCAGTGTGGTCCCACATTACTACGTGATCCAAACCAGAAAGAACCCAGGATCCGTTCAACAAGTATGTGAAGAATGCGAAAGTGTGAGTCTGATGAGTGAAAATCTCGGGGCTAACCTAGACCTAACATGCGTTATCCTCTAAAATATTGATGCAAACCAGGTTTAATGGACTGTTTCAGTGTGGTACCACTTTACTACGTGATCCAAAGCAGAAATAGCCCAGGATCCAGCCATGAAGTGATGAGAAATATGAGAAAGTATGAGCCTGATGTGGGCAAATCCTAGACCTGACCTAGACCTAACATGCGTTATCCTCAATAATATTGATCGAAACCAGGTTTAATCGACTGTTTCAGTGTGTTACCACATTACTACGTGATCCAAACCAGAAAAAAACCCAGGATCTGTTCAACGAGTATGTGAAGTGTGCGAAAGTATGAGTCTGATGAGGGCTAATCCCAGACCTACCCCAGACCTAACTTGCGTTATCCTCTAAAATATTTATCCAGACCAGGTTTCATTGAATGTTTCAGTGTGGTACCACATTACTACGTGATCCAAACCAGAAAAAAACCCAGGATTTGATCAACGAGTATGTCAAGTGTGCGAAAGTATGAGTCTGATGAGGGCAAATCCCAGACCTATCCCAGACCTAACTTGCGATATCCTCTAAAATATTGATCAAAACCAGGTTTAATTGACTGTTTTATTGTGGTACCACACTACTACGGGATCAAAACCAGAAAAAACCCAGGATCTGTTCAACAAGTATGTGAAGAACGCGAAAGTATGAGCCTGATGAGGGCAAATCCCAGACCTATCCCAGACCTAACTTGCGTTATCCTCCAAAATATTTATCAAGGCCAGGTTCAATTGAATGTTTCAGTGTGGTACCACATTACTATGTGATCCAAAGCAGAAAAAACCCTCGATCAGGTCAACATGTATGTTAAAACTGCGAAAGTATGACCCTGATCAGGGCAAATCCCCGGCCTAACCTAGTCCTAACATGCGCTGTCCTCTAAAATATTGATGGAAACCAGGTTTAATTGACTGTTTCAGTGTTGTACTTCATTACTACGTGATCCACTCCAGAAAAAACCCAGGATCTGTTCAACGAGAATGTGAAGTGTGCGTAGGTATGAGTCTGATGAGTGAAAATCCCAGGCCTAACCTAGACCTAACATGCGTTGTCCTCAAAAATAGTGATCGAAACCTGGTTTAATCGACTGTTTCAGTGTGGTACCACATTACTATGTGATCCAAACCAGAAAATAACCCAGGATCTGTTCAACGAGTATGTGAAGTGTGCGAAAGTATGAGTCTGATGAGGGCAAATCCCAGACCTATCACAGACCTAACATGCGTTATCCTCTAAAATATTTATCAAGACCAGGTTTAATTGATTGTTTCAGTGTGGACCCACATTACTACGTGATCCAAACCAGAAAAAACCCAGGATCCGTTCAACAAGTATGTGAAGAATGCGAAAGTATGAGTCTGATGAGTGAAAATCCCAGGCCTAACCTAGACCTAACATGCGTTATCCTCAAAAATATTGATCGAAACCTGGTTTAATCGACTGTTTCAGTGTGGTACCACATTACTATGTGATCCAAACCAGAAAATAACCCAGGATCTGTTCAACGAGTATGTGAAGTGTGCGAAAGTATGAGTCTGATGAGGGCAAGTCCCAGACCTATCCCAGACCTAACACGCGTTATCCTCTAAAATATTTATCAAGACCAGGTTTAATTGATTGTTTCAGTGTGGACCCACATAACTACGTGATCCAAACCAGAAAAAACCCAGGATCCGTTCAACAAGTATGTGAAGAATGCGAATGTATGAGTCTGATCAGTGAAAATCTCAGGCCTTACCTAGACCTAACTTGCGTTGTCCTCTAAAATATTGATGGAAACCAGGTTTCATTGACTGTTTCAGTGTGGTACTACATTACTACGTGATGCAATCCAGAAAAAGCTCAGGATCTAGCCATCAAGTATGAGAAATATGCGAAAGAATGAGCCTGATGAGAGCAAATCCCAGACCTATCCCAGACCTAACTTGCGTTATCCTCCAAAATATTTATCAAGGCCAGGTTCAATTGAATGTTTCAGTGTGGTACCACATTACTATGTGATCCAAACCAGAAAATAATGCAGGATCTGTTCAACGAGTATGTGAAGTGTGCGAAAGTGTGAGTCTGATGAGGGCAAATCCCAGACCTATCACGGACCTAACATGCGTTATCCTCTAAAATATTTATCAAGACCAGGTTTAATTGATTGTTTCAGTGTGGACCCACATTACTACGTGAACCAAACCAGAAAAAACCTAGGATCCGTTCAACAAGTATGTGAAAAACGCGAAAGTATGAGCCTGATGAGGGCAAATCCCAGACCTGTCCCAGACCTAACTTGCGTTATCCTCTAAAATATTGATCGAAGCCAAGTTTAATCGACTGTTTCAGTGTGGAACCACATTACTACGTGATCCAAGCCAGAAAAAAACCCAGGATCTTGTCAACGAGTATGTGAAGTGTGCGAAAGTATGAGTCTGATGAGGGATAATCCCAGACCTATCCCAGACCTAACTTGCGTTATCCTCTAAAATAGTGATCGAAACCAGGTTTAATTGACTGTTTTAGTTGTGGTACCACTTTACTACGTGATCCAAAGCAGAAAAAACCCTCGATCAGGTCAACATGCATGTTAAAACTGCGAAAGTATGACCCTGATGAGGGCAAATCCCAGGCCTAACCTAGACCTAACATGCGTTATCTTCTAAAATATTGAGCGAAACCAGGTTTAATTGACTGTTTCAGTGTGGTACCACATTACTACGTGATCCAATCCAGAAATATCCCAGGATCTAGCCATGAAGTATGAGAAATATGCGAAAGTATGAGCCTGATGAGAGCAAATCCTAGACCTAACCCAGACCTAACATGGGTTGTCCTCTAAAATATTTATCAAGGTCAGGTTTAATTGATTGTTTCAGTGTGGTCCCACATTACTACGTGATCCAAACCAGAAAGAACCCAGGATCCGTTCAACAAGTATGTGAAGAATGCGAAAGTGTGAGTCTGATGAGTGAAAATCTCGGGGCTAACCTAGACCTAACATGCGTTATCCTCTAAAATATTGATGCAAACCAGGTTTAATGGACTGTCTCAGTGTGGTACCACTTTACTACGTGATCCAAAGCAGAAATAGCCCAGGATCCAGACATGAAGTATGAGAAATATGAGAAAGTATGAGCCTGATGAGGGCAAATCCTAGACCTGACCTAGACCTAACATGCGTTATCCTCAATAATACTGATCGAAACCAGGTTTAATCGACTGTTTCAGTGTGTTACCACATTACTACGTGATCCAAACCAGAAAAAAACCCAGGATCTGTTCAACGAGTATGTGAAGTGTGCGAAAGTATGGGTCTGATGAGGGCTAATCCCAGACCTACCCCAGACCTAACTTGCGTTATCCTCTAAAATATTTATCCAGACCAGGTTTCATTGAATGTTTCAGTGTGGTACCACATTACTACGTGATCCAATCCAGAAAAAACCCAGGATCCGTTCAACAAGTATGTGAAGAATGCGAAAGTATGAGTCTGATGAGTGAAAATCCCTGACCAAACCTAGACCTAACATGCGTTATCCTCAAAAATATTGATCGAAACCTGGTTTAATCGACTGTTTCAGTGTGGTACCACATTACTATGTGATCCAAACCAGAAAATAACACAGGATCTGTTCAACGAGTATGTGAAGAAAGCGAAAGTATGAGTCTGATGAGGGCTAATCCCAGACCTATCCCAGACCTAACTTGCGTTATCCTCTAAAATATTTATCCAGACCTGGTTTCATTGAATGTTTCAGTGTGGTACCACATTACTACGTGATCCAAACCAGAAAAAAACCCAGGATTTGATCAGCGAGTATGTCAAGTGTGCAAAAGTATGAGTCTGATGAGGGCAAATCCCAGACCTATCCCAGACCTAACTTGCGATATCCTCTAAAATATTGATCGAAACCAGGTTTAATTGACTGTTTTATTGTGGTACCACACTACTACGGGATCAAAACCAGAAAAAACCCAGGATCTGTTCAACAAGTATGTGAAGTGTGCGAAAGTATGAGTCTGATGTGGGCAAATCCCAGACCTATCCCAGACCTAACACGCGTTATCCTCTAAAATATTTATCAAGGCCAGGTTCAATTGAATGTTTCAGTGTGGTACCACATTACTATGTGATCCAAAGCAGAAAAAACCCTCGATCAGGTCAACATGTATGTTAAAACTGCGAAAGTATGACCCTGATCAGGGCAAATCCCCGGCCTAACCTAGTCCTAACATGCGCTGTCCTCTAAAATATTGATGGAAACCAGGTTTAATTGACTGTTTCAGTGTTGTACTTCATTACTACGTGATCCACTCCAGAAAAAACCCAGGATCTGTTCAACGAGAATGTGAAGTGTGCGTAGGTATGAGTCTGATGAGTGAAAATCCCAGGCCTAACCTAGACCTAACATGCGTTGTCCTCAAAAATATTGATCGAAACCTGGTTTAATCGACTGTTTCAGTGTGGTACCACATTACTATGTGATCCAAACCAGAAAATAACCCAGGATCTGTTCAACGAGTATGTGAAGTGTGCGAAAGTATGAGTCTGATGAGGGCTAATCCCAGACCTATCCCAGACCGAGCTTGCGTGATCCTGTAAAATATAGATCGAAACCAGGTTTAATTGACTGTTTTAGTGTGGTACCACATTACTACGTGATCCAATCCAGAAATAGCCCAGGATCTGTTCAACAAGTATGTGAAGAACGCGAAAGTATGAGCCTGATGAGGGCAAATCCCAGACCTATCCCAGACCTAACTTGCGTTATCCTCCAAAATATTTATCAAGGCCAGATTCAATTGAATGTTTCAGTGTGGTACCACATTACTATGTGATCCAAAGCAGAAAAAACCCTCGATCAGGTCAACATGTATGTTAAAACTGCGAAAGTATGACCCTGATCAGGGCAAATCCCCGGCCTAACCTAGTCCTAACATGCGCTGTCCTCTAAAATATTGATGGAAACCAGGTTTAATTGACTGTTTCAGTGTTGTACTTCATTACTACGTGATCCACTCCAGAAAAAACCCAGGATCTGTTCAACGAGAATGTGAAGTGTGCGTAGGTATGAGTCTGATGAGTGAAAATCCCAGGCCTAACCTAGACCTAACATGCGTTGTCCTCAAAAATAGTGATCGAAACCTGGTTTAATCGACTGTTTCAGTGTGGTACCACATTACTATGTGATCCAAACCAGAAAATAACCCAGGATCTGTTCAACGAGTATGTGAAGTGTGCGAAAGTATGAGTCTGATGAGGGCAAATCCCAGACCTATCACAGACCTAACATGCGTTATCCTCTAAAATATTTATCAAGACCAGGTTTAATTGATTGTTTCAGTGTGGACCCACATTACTACGTGATCCAAACCAGAAAAAACCCAGGATCCGTTCAACAAGTATGTGAAGAATGCGAAAGTATGAGTCTGATGAGTGAAAATCCCAGGCCTAACCTAGACCTAACATGCGTTATCCTCAAAAATATTGATCGAAACCTGGTTTAATCGACTGTTTCAGTGTGGTACCACATTACTATGTGATCCAAACCAGAAAATAACCCAGGATCTGTTCAACGAGTATGTGAAGTGTGCGAAAGTATGAGTCTGATGAGGGCAAGTCCCAGACCTATCCCAGACCTAACACGCGTTATCCTCTAAAATATTTATCAAGACCAGGTTTAATTGATTGTTTCAGTGTGGACCCACATAACTACGTGATCCAAACCAGAAAAAACCCAGGATCCGTTCAACAAGTATGTGAAGAATGCGAATGTATGAGTCTGATCAGTGAAAATCTCAGGCCTTACCTAGACCTAACTTGCGTTGTCCTCTAAAATATTGATGGAAACCAGGTTTCATTGACTGTTTCAGTGTGGTACTACATTACTACGTGATGCAATCCAGAAAAAGCTCAGGATCTAGCCATCAAGTATGAGAAATATGCGAAAGAATGAGCCTGATGAGAGCAAATCCCAGACCTATCCCAGACCTAACTTGCGTTATCCTCCAAAATATTTATCAAGGCCAGGTTCAATTGAATGTTTCAGTGTGGTACCACATTACTATGTGATCCAAACCAGAAAATAATGCAGGATCTGTTCAACGAGTATGTGAAGTGTGCGAAAGTGTGAGTCTGATGAGGGCAAATCCCAGACCTATCACGGACCTAACATGCGTTATCCTCTAAAATATTTATCAAGACCAGGTTTAATTGATTGTTTCAGTGTGGACCCACATTACTACGTGAACCAAACCAGAAAAAACCTAGGATCCGTTCAACAAGTATGTGAAAAACGCGAAAGTATGAGCCTGATGAGGGCAAATCCCAGACCTGTCCCAGACCTAACTTGCGTTATCCTCTAAAATATTGATCGAAGCCAAGTTTAATCGACTGTTTCAGTGTGGAACCACATTACTACGTGATCCAAGCCAGAAAAAAACCCAGGATCTTGTCAACGAGTATGTGAAGTGTGCGAAAGTATGAGTCTGATGAGGGATAATCCCAGACCTATCCCAGACCTAACTTGCGTTATCCTCTAAAATAGTGATCGAAACCAGGTTTAATTGACTGTTTTAGTTGTGGTACCACTTTACTACGTGATCCAAAGCAGAAAAAACCCTCGATCAGGTCAACATGCATGTTAAAACTGCGAAAGTATGACCCTGATGAGGGCAAATCCCAGGCCTAACCTAGACCTAACATGCGTTATCTTCTAAAATATTGAGCGAAACCAGGTTTAATTGACTGTTTCAGTGTGGTACCACATTACTACGTGATCCAATCCAGAAATATCCCAGGATCTAGCCATGAAGTATGAGAAATATGCGAAAGTATGAGCCTGATGAGAGCAAATCCTAGACCTAACCCAGACCTAACATGGGTTGTCCTCTAAAATATTTATCAAGACCAGGTTTAATTGATTGTTTCAGTGTGGCCCCACATTACTACGTGATCGAAACCAGAAAAACCCAGGATCCGTTCAACAAGTATGTGAAGAATGCGAAAGTATGTGTCTGATGAGTGAAAATCCCAGGCCTAACCTAGACCTAACATGCTTTATCCTCAAGAATATTGATCCAAACAAGGTTTAATGGACTGTTTCAATGTGGTACCACTTTACTACGTGATCCAAAGCAGAAAAAACCCTCGATCACGTCAACATGTATGTTAAAACTGCGAAAGTATGACCCTGATAAGGCAAATCCCAGGCCTAACCTAGGCCTAACATGCGTTATCTTCTAAAATATTGAGCGAAACCAGGTTTAATTGACTGTTTCAGTGTAGTACCACATTACTACGTGATCCAATCCAGAAATAGCCCAGGATCTAGCCATGAAGTATGACAAATATGCGAAAGTATGAGCCTGATGGGGGCAAATCCTAGACCTATCACAGACCTAACATGCGTTATCCTCTAAGATATTTATCAAGACCAGGTTTAATCGACTGTTTCAGTGTGGTACCACATTACTATGTGATCCAAACCAGAAAATAACCCAGGATCAGTTCAACGAGAATGTGAAGTGTGCGTAGGTATGAGTCTGATGAGTGAAAATCCCAGACCAATCCCAGACTTAACTTGCGTTATCCTCTAAAATATTGATCGAAACCAGGTTTAATCGACTGTTTCAGTGTGGTACCACATTACTACGTGATCCAAACCAGAAAGAACCCAGGATCCGTTCAACAAGTATGTGAAGAATGCGAAAGTGTGAGTCTGATGAGTGAAAATCTCGGGGCTAACCTAGACCTAACATGCGTTATCCTCTAAAATATTGATGCAAACCAGGTTTAATGGACTGTCTCAGTGTGGTACCACTTTACTACGTGATCCAAAGCAGAAATAGCCCAGGATCCAGCCATGAAGTATGAGAAATATGAGAAAGTATGAGCCTGATGAGGGCAAATCCTAGACCTGACCTAGACCTAACATGCGTTATCCTCAATAATACTGATCGAAACCAGGTTTAATCGACTGTTTCAGTGTGTTACCACATTACTACGTGATCCAAACCAGAAAAAAACCCAGGATCTGTTCAACGAGTATGTGAAGTGTGCGAAAGTATGGGTCTGATGAGGGCTAATCCCAGACCTACCCCAGACCTAACTTGCGATATCCTCTAAAATATTTATCCAGACCAGGTTTCATTGAATGTTTCAGTGTGGTACCACATTTCTACGTGATCCAATCCAGAAAAAACCCAGGATCCGTTCAACAAGTATGTGAAGAATGCGAAAGTATGAGTCTGATGAGTGAAAATCCCAGACCAAACCTAGACCTAACATGCGTTATCCTCAAAAATATTGATCGAAACCTGGTTTAATCGACTGTTTCAGTGTGGTACCACATTACTATGTGATCCAAACCAGAAAATAACACAGGATCTGTTCAACGAGTATGTGAAGAAAGCGAAAGTATGAGTCTGATGAGGGCTAATCCCAGACCTATCCCAGACCTAACTTGCGTTATCCTCTAAAATATTTATCCAGACCTGGTTTCATTGAATGTTTCAGTGTGGTACCACATTACTACGTGATCCAAACCAGAAAAAAACCCAGGATTTGATCAACGAGTATGTCAAGTGTGCAAAAGTATGAGTCTGATGAGGGCAAATCCCAGACCTATCCCAGACCTAACTTGCGATATCCTCTAAAATATTGATCGAAACCAGGTTTAATTGACTGTTTTATTGTGGTACCACACTACTACGGGATCAAAACCAGAAAAAACCCAGGATCTGTTCAACAAGTATGTGAAGGACGCGAAAGTATGAGCCTGATGGGGGCAAATCCCAGACCTATCCCAGACCTAACTTGCGTTATCCTCCAAAATATTTATCAAGGCCAGGTTCAATTGAATGTTTCAGTGTGGTACCACATTACTATGTGATCCAAAGCAGAAAAAACCCTCGATCAGGTCAACATGTATGTTAAAACTGCGAAAGTATGACCCTGATCAGGGCAAATCCCCGGCCTAACCTAGTCCTAACATGCGCTGTCCTCTAAAATATTGATGGAAACCAGGTTTAATTGACTGTTTCAGTGTTGTACTTCATTACTACGTGATCCACTCCAGAAAAAACCCAGGATCTGTTCAACGAGAATGTGAAGTGTGCGTAGGTATGAGTCTGATGAGTGAAAATCCCAGGCCTAACCTAGACCTAACATGCGTTGTCCTCAAAAATAGTGATCGAAACCTGGTTTAATCGACTGTTTCAGTGTGGTACCACATTACTATGTGATCCAAACCAGAAAATAACCCAGGATCTGTTCAACGAGTATGTGAAGTGTGCGAAAGTATGAGTCTGATGAGGGCAAATCCCAGACCTATCACAGACCTAACATGCGTTATCCTCTAAGATATTTATCAAGACCAGGTTTAATTGATTGTTTCAGTGTGGACCCACATTACTACGTGATCCAAACCAGAAAAAACCCAGGATCCGTTCAACAAGTATGTGAAGAATGCGAAAGTATGAGTCTGATGAGTGAAAATCCCAGGCCTAACCTAGACCTAACATGCGTTATCCTCAAAAATATTGATCGAAACCTGGTTTAATCGACTGTTTCAGTGTGGTACCACATTACTATGTGATCCAAACCAGAAAATAACCCAGGATCTGTTCAACGAGTATGTGAAGTGTGCGAAAGTATGAGTCTGATGTGGGCAAATCCCAGACCTATCCCAGACCTAACACGCGTTATCCTCTAAAATATTTATCAACACCAGGTTTAATTGATTGTTTCAGTGTGGACCCACATAACTACGTGATCTAAACCAGAAAAAACCCAGGATCCGTTCAACAAGTATGTGAAGAATGCGAAAGTATGAGCAAGATGATTGCAAATACCAGAACTAACCCAGACATAGCCAGCGTTATCCTCTAAAACACTAATCGGAACCAGCTTTTATTGACTGTTTCAGTGAGGTACCTCATTACTACGTGGTACAAACTAGAAAAAACCCAGCATCTGGCCAACAAGTATGCGAAAAAAGCGAAAGTATGAGCAAGATGATTGCAAATACCAGAACTAACCCAGACATAGCCAGCGTTATCCACTAAAATACTATTCGGAACCAGCTTCTATTGACTGTTTCAGTGTAGTACCACATTACTACGTGATACAAACCAGAAAAAGGCCAGGATCTGGCCAACAAGTATGCGAGAAATGCGAAGGTACGAGCCAGATGAGGGCAAATCCCAGACCTAACCAAGACAAGACCGGCGTTATCCTCTAAAATATTAATCGCAACCAGGTTTAATTGACTGTTTCGGTGTGGAACCTCATTACTACGGGATCCAAACCAGAAAAAACCCAGGATGTTGCCAACAAATATGCGAAAAACGCGAAAGTATGAGCCAGATGATTGCGAATACCAGAACTAACCCAGACATAACCAGCGTTATCCTCTAAAACACTAATCGGAACCAGCTTTTATTGACCGTTTCAGTGAGGTACCTCATTACTACGTGGTCCAAACCAGAAAAAACCCAGGATCTGGCCAACAAGTATGCGAAAAATGCGAAAGTACGGGCCAGATGAGGGCCAATCCCAGACCTAACCGAGACATAACCAGCGTTGTCCTCTAAAATACTATTCGGAACTAGCTTCTATTGACTGTTTCAGTGTGGTACCACATTACTACGTGATCCAAACCAGAAAAAGCCCAGGATCTGGTCAACAAGTATGCGAAAAATGCGAAAGTACGGGCCAGATGAGGGCCAATCCCAGACCTAACCGAGACATAACCAGCGTTGTCCTCTAAAATACTATTCGGATCTAGCTTCTATTGACTGCTTCAGTGTGGTACCACATTACTACGTGATACAAACCAGAAAAAGCCCAGGATCTGGCCAACAAGTATGCGAAAAATGCGAAAGTACGAGCCAGATGAGGGCAAATCCCAGACCTAACCAAGACATAACCGGCGTTATCCTCTAAAATATTAATCGCAACCAGGTTTAATTGACTGTTTCGGTGTGGAACCTAATTACTACGGGATCCAAACCAGAAAAAACCCAGGATCTTCCCAACAAATATGAGAAAAACGCGAAAGTATGAGCCAGATGATTGCAAATACCAGAACTAACCCAGACATAGCCAGCGTTATCCTCTAAAATACTATTCGGAACCAGCTTCTATTGACTGTTTCAGTGTGGTACCACATTACTACGTGATACAAACCAGAATAAGGCCAGGATATGGCCAACAAGTATGCGAAAAATGCGCAGGTACGAGCCAGATGAGGGCAAATCCCGGATCTAACCGAGATATAACCGGCGTTATCCTCTAACATATTAATCGAAACCAGGTTTAATTGGCTGTTTCGGTGTGGAACGTCATTATTACGGGATCCAAACCAGAAAAAACCCAGCATCTGGCCAACAAATATGCGAAAAACGCGAAAGTATGGGCCAGATGATTGCAAATACCAGAACTAACCCAGACATAGCCAGCGTTATCCTCTAAAATACTATTCGGAACCAGCTTCTATTGACTGTTTCAGTGTGGTACCACATAACTACGTGATCCAAATCAGCAAAAAGCCTAGGATCTGGCCAACAAGAATGCAAAAATGCGAAAGTACGGGCCAGATGAGGGCAAATCCCAGACCTAACCGAGATATAACCGGCGTTATCCTCTAAAATATTAATCGCAACCAGGTTTAATTGACTGTTTCGGTGTGGAACTTCATTACTACGGGATCCCAACCAGAAAAAACCCAGGATCTGGCCAATAAATATGCGAAAAACGCGAAAGTATGGGCCAGATGATTGCAAATACCAGAACTAACCCAGACATAGCCAGCGTAATCCTCTAAAATACTATTCGGAACCAGCTTCTATTGACTGTTTCAGTGTGGTACCACATTACTACGTGATCCAAATCAGCAAAAAGCCTAGGATCTGGCCAACAAGAATGCAAAAATGCGAAACTACGGGCCAGGTGAGGGCAAATCCCAGACCTAACCGAGACATAACCAGCGTTATCCTCTAAAATATTAATCGCAACCAGGTTTAATTGACTGTTTCGGTGTAATACCGCATTACTACGGGATCCTAACCAGAAAAAACCCAGCATCTGGCAAACAAGTATGCGAAAAAAGCGAAAGTATGAGCCAGATGATTGCGAATACCAGAACTAACCCAGACATAACCAGCGTTATCCTCTAAAACACTAATCGGAACCAGCTTTTATTGACCGTTTCAGTGAGGTACCTCATTACTACGTGGTCCAAACCAGAAAAAACCCAGGATCTGGCCAACAAGTATGCGAAAAATGCGAAAGTACGGGCCAGATGAGGGCCAATCCCAGACCTAACCGAGACATAACCAGCGTTGTCCTCTAAAATACTATTCGGAACTAGCTTCCATTGACTGTTTCAGTGTGGTACCACATTACTACGTGATCCAAACCAGAAAAAGCCCAGGATCTGGCCAACAAGTATGCGAAAAATGCGAAAGTACGGGCCAGATGAGGGCCAATCCCAGACCTCACCGAGACATAACCAGCGTTGTCCTTTAAAATACTATTCGGAACTAGCTTCTATTGACTGTTTCAGTGTGGTACCACATTACTACGTGATACAAACCAGAAAAAGCCCAGGATCTGGCCAACAAGTATGCGAAAAATGCGAAAGTACGAACCAGATGAGGGCAAATCCCAGACCTAACCAAGACATAACCGGCGTTATCCTCTAAAATATTAATCGCAACCAGGTTTAATTGACTGTTTCGGTGTGGAACCTCATTACTACGGGATCCAAACCAGAAAAAACCCAGGATCTTGCCAACAAATATGCGAAAAACGCGAAAGTATGGGCCAGATGATTGCAAATACCAGAACTAACCCAGACATAGCCAGCGTTATCCTCTAAAATACTATTCGGAACCAGCTTCTATTGACTGTTTCAGTGTGGTACTACATAACTACGTGATCCAAATCAGCAAAAAGCCTAGGATCTGGCCAACAAGAATGCAAAAATGCGAAAGTACGGGCCAGATGAGGGCAAATCCCAGACCTAACCGAGACATAACCGGCGTTATCCTCTAAAATATTAATCGCAACCAGGTTTAATTGACTGTTTCGGTGTGGAGCCTCATTACTACGGGATCCTAACCAGAAAAAACCCAGGATCTGGCCAATAAATATGCGAAAAACGCGAAAGTATGGGCCAGATGATTGCAAATACCAGAACTAACCCAGACATAGCCAGCGTTATCCTCTAAAATACTATTCGGAACCAGCTTTTATTGACCGTTTCAGTGAGGTACCTCATTACTACGTGGTCCAAACCAGAAAAAACCCAGGATCTGGCCAACAAGTATGCGAAAAATGCGAAAGTACGGGCCAGATGAGGGCCAATCCCAGACCTAACCGAGACATAACCAGCGTTGTCCTCTAAAATACTATTCGGAACTAGCTTCCATTGACTGTTTCAGTGTGGTACCTCATTACTACGTGGTCCAAACCAGAAAAAACCCAGGATCTGGCCAACAAGTATGCGAAAAATGCGAAAGTACAGGCCAGATGAGGGCCAATCCCAGACCTAACCGTGACATAACCAGCGTTGTCCTCTAAAATACTATTCGGAACTAGCTTCCATTGACTGTTTCAGTGTGGTACCACATTACTACGTGATCCAAACCAGAAAAAGCCCAGGATCTGGCCAACAAGTATGCGAAAAATGCGAAAGTACGGGCCAGATGAGGGCCAATCCCAGACCTAACCGAGACATAACCAGCGTTGTCCTCTAAAATACTATTCGGAACTAGCTTCTATTGACTGTTTCAGTGCGGTACCACATTACTACGTGATACAAACCAGAAAAAGCCCAGGATCTGGCCAACAAGTATGTGAAAAATGCGAAAGTACGAGCCAGATGAGGGCAAATCCCGGATCTAACCGAGATATAACCGGCGTTATCCTCTAACATATTAATCGAAACCAGGTTTAATTGGCTGTTTCGGTGTGGAACGTCATTATTACGGGATCCAAACCAGAAAAAACCCAGCATCTGGCCAACAAATATGCGAAAAACGCGAAAGTATGGGCCAGATGATTGCAAATACCAGAACTAACCCAGACATAGCCAGCGTTATCCTCTAAAATACTATTCGGAACCAGCTTCTATTGACTGTTTCAGTGTGGTACCACATAACTACGTGATCCAAATCAGCAAAAAGCCTAGGATCTGGCCAACAAGAATGCAAAAATGCGAAAGTACGGGCCAGATGAGGGCAAATCCCAGACCTAACCGAGACATAACCGGCGTTATCCTCTAAAATATTAATCGCAACCAGGTTTAATTGACTGTTTCGGTGTGGAACCTCATTACTACGGGATCCTAACCAGAAAAAACCCAGGATCTGGCCAATAAATATGCGAAAAACGCGAAAGTATGGGCCAGATGATTGCAAATACCAGAACTAACCCAGACATAGCCAGCGTTATCCTCTAAAATACTATTCGGAACCAGCTCCTATTGACTGTTTCAGTGTGGTACCACATTACTACGTGATCCAAATCAGCAAAAAGCCTAGGATCTGGCCAACAAGAATGCAAAAATGCGAAACTACGGGCCAGGTGAGGGCAAATCCCAGACCTAAACGAGACATAACCAGCGTTATCCTCTAAAATATTAATCGCAACCAGGTTTAATTGACTGTTTCGGTGTAGTACCGTATTACTACGGGATCCTAACCAGAAAAAACCCAGCATCTGGCCAATAAATATGCGAAAAACGCGAAAGTATGGGCCAGATGATTCCAAATACCAGAACTAACCCAGACATAGCCAGCGTTATCCTCTAAAATACTATTCGGAACCAGCTTCTATTGACTGTTTTAGTGTGGTACCACATTACTACGCGATCCAGATCAGCAAAAAGCCTAGGATCTGGCCGTCAAGAATGCAAAAATGCGAAACTACGGGCCAGGTGAGGGCAAATCCCAGACCTAACCGAGACATAACCAGCGTTATCCTCTAAAATATTAATCGCAACCAGGTTTAATTGACTGTTTCGGTGTAGTACCGCATTACTACGTGATACAAACCAGAAAAAGGCCAGAATCTTGCCAATAAGTATGCGAAAATTGCGAAAGTACGAGCCAGATGAGGGCAAATCCCAGACCTAACCGAGACATAACCGGCGTTATCCTCTAAAATATTAATCGCAACCGGGTTCAATTGACTGTTTCGGTGTGGAACCTCGTTACTACGGGATCCTAACCAGAAAAAAACCCAGGATCTGGCCAACAAATATGCGAAAAACGCGAAAGTATGAGCCAGATGATTGCAAATACCAGAACTAACGCGGGAATAGCCAGCGTTGTCCTCTAAAATACTATTCGGGTCCAGCTTTTATTGACTGTTTTAGTGTGGTACCACATTACTACGTGATCCAAACCAGAAAAAGCCCAGAATCTGGCCAACAAGTCCGCGAAAAATGCGAAGGTACGAGCCAGATGATTGCAAATACCAGAACTAACCGAGACATAACCTGCGTTATCCTCTAAAATTTTAATCGCAACCAGGTTTAATTGACTGTTTCGGTGTGGAGCCTCATTACTACGGGATCCTAACCAGAAAAAACCCAGGATCTGGCCAATAAATATGCGAAAAACGCGAAAGTATGGGCCAGATGATTGCAAATACCAGAACTAACCCAGACATAGCCAGCGTTATCCTCTAAAATACTATTCGGAACCAGCTTTTATTGACCGTTTCAGTGAGGTACCTCATTACTACGTGGTCCAAACCAGAAAAAACCCAGGATCTGGCCAACAAGTATGCGAAAAATGCGAAAGTACGGGCCAGATGAGGGCCAATCCCAGACCTAACCGAGACATAACCAGCGTTGTCCTCTAAAATACTATTCGGAACTAGCTTCCATTGACTGTTTCAGTGTGGTACCTCATTACTACGTGGTCCAAACCAGAAAAAACCCAGGATCTGGCCAACAAGTATGCGAAAAATGCGAAAGTACAGGCCAGATGAGGGCCAATCCCAGACCTAACCGTGACATAACCAGCGTTGTCCTCTAAAATACTATTCGGAACTAGCTTCCATTGACTGTTTCAGTGTGGTACCACATTACTACGTGATCCAAACCAGAAAAAGCCCAGGATCTGGCCAACAAGTATGCGAAAAATGCGAAAGTACGGGCCAGATGAGGGCCAATCCCAGACCTAACCGAGACATAACCAGCGTTGTCCTCTAAAATACTATTCGGAACTAGCTTCTATTGACTGTTTCAGTGCGGTACCACATTACTACGTGATACAAACCAGAAAAAGCCCAGGATCTGGCCAACAAGTATGTGAAAAATGCGAAAGTACGAGCCAGATGAGGGCAAATCCCGGATCTAACCGAGATATAACCGGCGTTATCCTCTAACATATTAATCGAAACCAGGTTTAATTGGCTGTTTCGGTGTGGAACGTCATTATTACGGGATCCAAACCAGAAAAAACCCAGCATCTGGCCAACAAATATGCGAAAAACGCGAAAGTATGGGCCAGATGATTGCAAATACCAGAACTAACCCAGACATAGCCAGCGTTATCCTCTAAAATACTATTCGGAACCAGCTTCTATTGACTGTTTCAGTGTGGTACCACATAACTACGTGATCCAAATCAGCAAAAAGCCTAGGATCTGGCCAACAAGAATGCAAAAATGCGAAAGTACGGGCCAGATGAGGGCAAATCCCAGACCTAACCGAGACATAACCGGCGTTATCCTCTAAAATATTAATCGCAACCAGGTTTAATTGACTGTTTCGGTGTGGAACCTCATTACTACGGGATCCTAACCAGAAAAAACCCAGGATCTGGCCAATAAATATGCGAAAAACGCGAAAGTATGGGCCAGATGATTGCAAATACCAGAACTAACCCAGACATAGCCAGCGTTATCCTCTAAAATACTATTCGGAACCAGCTCCTATTGACTGTTTCAGTGTGGTACCACATTACTACGTGATCCAAATCAGCAAAAAGCCTAGGATCTGGCCAACAAGAATGCAAAAATGCGAAACTACGGGCCAGGTGAGGGCAAATCCCAGACCTAAACGAGACATAACCAGCGTTATCCTCTAAAATATTAATCGCAACCAGGTTTAATTGACTGTTTCGGTGTAGTACCGTATTACTACGGGATCCTAACCAGAAAAAACCCAGCATCTGGCCAATAAATATGCGAAAAACGCGAAAGTATGGGCCAGATGATTCCAAATACCAGAACTAACCCAGACATAGCCAGCGTTATCCTCTAAAATACTATTCGGAACCAGCTTCTATTGACTGTTTTAGTGTGGTACCACATTACTACGCGATCCAGATCAGCAAAAAGCCTAGGATCTGGCCGTCAAGAATGCAAAAATGCGAAACTACGGGCCAGGTGAGGGCAAATCCCAGACCTAACCGAGACATAACCAGCGTTATCCTCTAAAATATTAATCGCAACCAGGTTTAATTGACTGTTTCGGTGTAGTACCGCATTACTACGTGATACAAACCAGAAAAAGGCCAGAATCTTGCCAATAAGTATGCGAAAATTGCGAAAGTACGAGCCAGATGAGGGCAAATCCCAGACCTAACCGAGACATAACCGGCGTTATCCTCTAAAATATTAATCGCAACCGGGTTCAATTGACTGTTTCGGTGTGGAACCTCGTTACTACGGGATCCTAACCAGAAAAAAACCCAGGATCTGGCCAACAAATATGCGAAAAACGCGAAAGTATGAGCCAGATGATTGCAAATACCAGAACTAACGCGGGAATAGCCAGCGTTGTCCTCTAAAATACTATTCGGGTCCAGCTTTTATTGACTGTTTTAGTGTGGTACCACATTACTACGTGATCCAAACCAGAAAAAGCCCAGAATCTGGCCAACAAGTCCGCGAAAAATGCGAAGGTACGAGCCAGATGATTGCAAATACCAGAACTAACCGAGACATAACCTGCGTTATCCTCTAAAATTTTAATCGCAACCAGGTTTAATTGACTGTTTCAGTGTAGTACCACATTACTACGTGATCCTAACAATAGAAAAACACAGGATCTGGCCATTCAAGTATGCGAAAAATGCGAAAGTACGAGCCAGATGAAGGCAAATCCCAGAACTAACCGAGACATAACCAGCGTTATCCTCTAAAACACTAATCGGAACCAGCTTCTATTGACTGTTTCAGTGTAGTACCACATTAGTACGTGATACAAACCAGAAAAAGGCGAGGATCTGGCCAACAAGTATGCGAGAAATGCGACGGTACGAGCCAGATGAGGGCAAGTCCCAGACCTAACCGAGATATAACCGGCAATATCCTCTAAAACACTAATCGGAACCAGCTTTTATTGACCGTTTCAGTGAGGTACCTCATTACTACGTGGTCCAAACCAGGAAAAACCCAGGATCTGGCCAACAAGTATGCGAAAAATGCGAAAGTACGGGCCAGATGAGGGCCAATCCCAGACCTAACCGAGACATAACCAGCGTTGTCCTCTAAAATACTATACGGAACTAGCTTCTATTGACTGTTTCAGTGTGGTACCACATTACTACGTGATCCAAACCAGAAAGAGCCCAGGATCTGGCCAACAAGTATGCGAAAAATGCGAAAGTACGGGCCAGATGAGGGCCAATCCCAGACCTAACCGAGACATAACCAGCGTTGTCCTCTAAAATACTATTCGGAACTAGATCCTATTGACTGTTTCAGTGTGGTACCACATTACTACGTGATACAAACCAGAAAAAGCCCAGGATCTGGCCAACAAGTATGCGAAAAATGCGAAAGTACGAGCCAGATGAGGGCAAATCCCAGACCTAACCAAGACATAACCGGCGTTATCCTCTAAAATATTAATCGCAACCAGGTTTAATTGACTGTTTCGGTGTGGAACCTCATTGCTACGGGATCCAAACCAGAAAAAACCCAGGATCTTCCCAACAAATATGCGAAAAACGCGAAAGTATGAGCCAGATGATTGCAAATACCAGAACTAACCCAGACATAGCCAGCGTTATCCTCTAAAATACTATTCGGAACCAGCTTCTATTGACTGTTTCACTGTGGTACCACATTACTACGTGATACAAACCAGAATAAGGCCAGGATATGGCCAACAAGAATGCAAAAATGCGAAAGTACGGGCCAGATGAGGGCAAATCCCAGACCTAACCGAGATATAACCGGAGTTATCCTCTAAAATATTAATCGCAACCAGGATTAATTGACTGCTTCGGTGTGGAACCTCATTACTACGGGATCCTAACCAGAAAAAACCCAGGATCTGGCCAATAAATATGCGAAAAACGCGAAAGTATGGGCCAGATGATTGCAAATACCAGAACTAACCCAGACATAGCTAGCCTTATCCTCTAAAATACTATCCGGAACCAGCTTCTATTGACTGTTTCAGTGTGGTACCACATAACTACGTGATCCAAATCAGCAAAAAGCCTAGGATCGTGCCAACAAGAATGCAAAAATGCGAAACTACGGGCCAGGTGAGGGCAAATCCCAGACCTAACCGAGACATAACCAGCGTTATCCTCTAAAATATTAATCGCAACCAGGTTTAATTGACTGTTTCGGTGTAGTACCGCATTACTACGGGATCCTAACCAGAAAAAACCCAGGATCTGGCCAATAAATATGCGAAAAACGCGAAAGTATGGGCCAGATGATTGCAAATACCAGAACTAACCCAGACATAGCCAGCGTAATCCTCTAAAATACTATTCGGAACCAGCTTCTATTGACTGTTTCAGTGTGGTACCACATTACTACGTGATCCAAATCAGCAAAAAGCCTAGGATCTGGCCAACAAGAATGCAAAAATGCGAAACTACGGGCCAGGTGAGGGCAAATCCCAGACCTAACCGAGACATAACCAGCGTTATCCTCTAAAATATTAATCGCAACCAGGTTTAATTGACTGTTTCAGTGTGGTACCACATTACTACGTGATCCAAACCAGAAAAAGCCCAGGATCTGGCCAACAAGTATGCGAAAAATGCGAAAGTACGGGCCAGATGAGGGCCAATCCCAGACCTCACCGAGACATAACCAGCGTTGTCCTTTAAAATACTATTCGGAACTAGCTTCTATTGACAGTTTCAGTGTGGTACCACATTACTACGTGATACAAACCAGAAAAAGCCCAGGATCTGGCCAACAAGTATGCGAAAAATGCGAAAGTACGAACCAGATGAGGGCAAATCCCAGACCTAACCAAGACATAACCGGCGTTATCCTCTAAAATATTAATCGCAACCAGGTTTAATTGACTGTTTCGGTGTGGAACCTCATTACTACGGGATCCAAACCAGAAAAAACCCAGGATCTTGCCAACAAATATGCGAAAAACGCGAAAGTATGGGCCAGATGATTGCAAATACCAGATCTAACCCAGACATAGCCAGCGTTATCCTCTAAAATACTATTCGGAACCAGCTTCTATTGACTGTTTCAGTGTGGTACCACATAACTACGTGATCCAAATCAGCAAAAAGCCTAGGATCTGGCCAACAAGAATGCAAAAATGCGAAAGTACGGGCCAGATGAGGGCAAATCCCAGACCTAACCGAGACATAACCGGCGTTATCCTCTAAAATATTAATCGCAACCAGGTTTAATTGACTGTTTCGGTGTGGAGCCTCATTACTACGGGATCCTAACCAGAAAAAACCCAGGATCTGGCCAATAAATATTCGAAAAACGCGAAAGTATGGGCCAGATGATTGCAAATACCAGAACTAACCCAGACATAGCCAGCGTTATCCTCTAAAATACTATTCGGAACCAGCTTTTATTGACCGTTTCAGTGAGGTACCTCATTACTACGTGGTCCAAACCAGAAAAAACCCAGGATCTGGCCAACAAGTATGCGAAAAATGCGAAAGTACGGGCCAGATGAGGGCCAATCCCAGACCTAACCGAGACATAACCAGCGTTGTCCTCTAAAATACTATTCGGAACTAGCTTCCATTGACTGTTTCAGTGTGGTACCTCATTACTACGTGGTCCAAACCAGAAAAAACCCAGGATCTGGCCAACAAGTATGCGAAAAATGCGAAAGTACAGGCCAGATGAGGGCCAATCCCAGACCTAACCGTGACATAACCAGCGTTGTCCTCTAAAATACTATTCGGAACTAGCTTCCATTGACTGTTTCAGTGTGGTACCACATTACTACGTGATCCAAACCAGAAAAAGCCCAGGATCTGGCCAACAAGTATGCGAAAAATGCGAAAGTACGGGCCAGATGAGGGCCAATCCCAGACCTAACCGAGACATAACCAGCGTTGTCCTCTAAAATACTATTCGGAACTAGCTTCTATTGACTGTTTCAGTGTGGTACCACATTACTACGTGATACAAACCAGAAAAAGCCCAGGATCTGGCCAACAAGTATGTGAAAAATGCGAAAGTACGAACCAGATGAGGGCAAATCCCAGACCTAACCAAGACATAACCGGCGTTATCCTCTAAAATATTAATCGCAACCAGGTTTAATTGACTGTTTCGGTGTGGAACCTCATTACTACGGGATCCAAACCAGAAAAAACCCAGGATCTTGCCAACAAATATGCGAAAAACGCGAAAGTATGAGCCAGTTGATTGCAAATACCAGAACTAAGCCAGACATAGCCAGCGTTATCCTCTAAAATACTATTCGGAACCAGCTTCTATTGACTGTTTCAGTGTGGTACCACATTACTACGTGATACAAACCAGAATAAGGCCAGGATATGGCCAACAAGTATGCGAAAAATGCGCAGGTACGAGCCAGATGAGGGCAAATCCCGGATCTAACCGAGATATAACCGGCGTTATCCTCTAACATATTAATCGAAACCAGGTTTAATTGGCTGTTTCGGTGTGGAACGTCATTATTACGGGATCCAAACCAGAAAAAACCCAGCATCTGGCCATCAAATATGCGAAAAACGCGAAAGTATGGGCCAGATGATTGCAAATACCAGAACTAACCCAGACATAGCCAGCGTTATCCTCTAAAATACTATTCGGAACCAGCTTCTATTGACTGTTTCAGTGTGGTACCACATAACTACGTGATCCAAATCAGCAAAAAGCCTAGGATCTGGCCAACAAGAATGCAAAAATGCGAAAGTACGGGCCAGATGAGGGCAAATCCCAGACCTAACCGAGACATAACCGGCGTTATCCTCTAAAATATTAATCGCAACCAGGTTTAATTGACTGTTTCGGTGTGGAACCTCATTACTACGGGATCCTAACCAGAAAAAACCCAGGATCTGGCCAATAAATATGCGAAAAACGCGAAAGTATGGGCCAGATGATTGCAAATACCAGAACTAACCCAGACATAGCCAGCGTTATCCTCTAAAATACTATTCGGAACCAGCTCCTATTGACTGTTTCAGTGTGGTACCACATTACTACGTGATCCAAATCAGCAAAAGCCTAGGATCTGGCCAACAAGAATGCAAAAATGCGAAACTACGGGCCAGGTGAGGGCAAATCCCAGACCTAAACGAGACATAACCAGCGTTATCCTCTAAAATATTAATCGCAACCAGGTTTAATTGACTGTTTCGGTGTAGTACCGTATTACTACGGGATCCTAACCAGAAAAAACCCAGCATCTGGCCAATAAATATGCGAAAAACGCGAGAGTATGGGCCAGATGATTCCAAATACCAGAACTAACCCAGACATAGCCAGCGTTATCCTCTAAAATACTATTCGGAACCAGCTTCTATTGACTGTTTTAGTGTGGTACCACATTACTACGCGATCCAAATCAGCAAAAAGCCTAGGATCTGGCCAACAAGAATGCAAAAATGCGAAACTACGGGCCAGGTGAGGGCAAATCCCAGACCTAACCGAGACATAACCAGCGTTATCCTCTAAAATATTAATCGCAACCAGGTTTAATTGACTGTTTCGGTGTAGTACCGCATTACTACGTGATACAAACCAGAAAAAGGCCAGAATCTTGCCAATAAGTATGCGAAAATTGCGAAAGTACGAGCCAGATGAGGGCAAATCCCAGACCTAACCGAGACATAACCGGCGTTATCCTCTAAAATATTAATCGCAACCGGGTTCAATTGACTGTTTCGGTGTGGAACCTCGTTACTACGGGATCCTAACCAGAAAAAAACCCAGGATCTGGCCAACAAATATGCGAAAAACGCGAAAGTATGAGCCAGATGATTGCAAATACCAGAACTAACGCGGGAATAGCCAGCGTTGTCCTCTAAAATACTATTCGGGTCCAGCTTTTATTGACTGTTTTAGTGTGGTACCACATTACTACGTGATCCAAACCAGAAAAAGCCCAGAATCTGGCCAACAAGTCCGCGAAAAATGCGAAGGTACGAGCCAGATGATTGCAAATACCAGAACTAACCGAGACATAACCTGCGTTATCCTCTAAAATTTTAATCGCAACCAGGTTTAATTGACTGTTTCAGTGTAGTACCACATTACTACGTGATCCTAACAATAGAAAAACACAGGATCTGGCCATTCAAGTATGCGAAAAATGCGAAAGTACGAGCCAGATGAGGGCAAATCCCAGAACTAACCGAGACATAACCAGCGTTATCCTCTAAAACACTAATCGGAACCAGCTTCTATTGACTGTTTCAGTGTAGTACCACATTAGTACGTGATACAAACCAGAAAAAGGCGAGGATCTGGCCAACAAGTATGCGAGAAATGCGACGGTACGAGCCAGATGAGGGCAAGTCCCAGACCTAACCGAGATATAACCGGCAATATCCTCTAAAATATTAATCGAAACTAGGTTTAATTGACTGTTTCGGTGTGGAACGTCATTATTACGTGATCCAAACCAGAAAAAACCCAGCATCTGGCCAACAAGTATGCGAGAAATGCGAAAGTACGAGCCAGATGATTGCAAATACCAGAACTAACCCAGACATAACCAGCGTTATCCTCTAAAACACTAATCGGAACCAGCTTCTATTGACTGTCTCAGTGTAGTACCACATTACTACGTGATACAAACCAGAAAAAGGCCAGAATCTGGCCAACAAGTATGCGAGAAATGCGAAAGTACGAACCAGATGAGGGCAAATCCCAGACCTAACCGAGACAAAGCCGGCGTTATCCTCTAAAATATTAATCGCAACCAGGTTTAATTGACTGTTCAGGTGTGGAACCTCATTACTACGGGATCCAAACCAGAAAAAACCCAGCATCTGGCAAACAAGTATGCGAAAAAAGCGAAAGTATGAGCCAGATGATTGCGAATACCAGAACTAACCCAGACATAACCAGCGTTATCCTCTAAAACACTAATCGGAACCAGCTTTTATTGACCGTTTCAGTGAGGTACCTCATTACTACGTGGTCCAAACCAGAAAAAACCCAGGATCTGGCCAACAAGTATGCGAAAAATGCGAAAGTACGGGCCAGATGAGGGCCAATCCCAGACCTAACCGAGACATAACCAGCGTTGTCCTCTAAAATACTATACGGAACTAGCTTCTATTGACTGTTTCAGTGTGGTACCACATTACTACGTGATCCAAACCAGAAAGAGCCCAGGATCTGGCCAACAAGTATGCGAAAAATGCGAAAGTACGGGCCAGATGAGGGCCAATCCCAGACCTAACCGAGACATAACCAGCGTTGTCCTCTAAAATACTATTCGGAACTAGATCCTATTGACTGTTTCAGTGTGGTACCACATTACTACGTGATACAAACCAGAAAAAGCCCAGGATCTGGCCAACAAGTATGCGAAAAATGCGAAAGTACGAGCCAGATGAGGGCAAATCCCAGACCTAACCAAGACATAACCGGCGTTATCCTCTAAAATATTAATCGCAACCAGGTTTAATTGACTGTTTCGGTGTGGAACCTCATTGCTACGGGATCCAAACCAGAAAAAACCCAGGATCTTCCCAACAAATATGCGAAAAACGCGAAAGTATGAGCCAGATGATTGCAAATACCAGAACTAACCCAGACATAGCCAGCGTTATCCTCTAAAATACTATTCGGAACCAGCTTCTATTGACTGTTTCAGTGTGGTACCACATTACTACGTGATACAAACCAGAATAAGGCCAGGATATGGCCAACAAGAATGCAAAAATGCGAAAGTACGGGCCAGATGAGGGCAAATCCCAGACCTAACCGAGATATAACCGGAGTTATCCTCTAAAATATTAATCGCAACCAGGATTAATTGACTGCTTCGGTGTGGAACCTCATTACTACGGGATCCTAACCAGAAAAAACCCAGGATCTGGCCAATAAATATGCGAAAAACGCGAAAGTATGGGCCAGATGATTGCAAATACCAGAACTAACCCAGACATAGCTAGCCTTATCCTCTAAAATACTATCCGGAACCAGCTTCTATTGACTGTTTCAGTGTGGTACCACATAACTACGTGATCCAAATCAGCAAAAAGCCTAGGATCGTGCCAACAAGAATGCAAAAATGCGAAACTACGGGCCAGGTGAGGGCAAATCCCAGACCTAACCGAGACATAACCAGCGTTATCCTCTAAAATATTAATCGCAACCAGGTTTAATTGACTGTTTCGGTGTAGTACCGCATTACTACGGGATCCTAACCAGAAAAAACCCAGCATCTGGCAAACAAGTATGCGAAAAAAGCGAAAGAATGAGCCAGATGATTGCGAATATCAGAACTAACCCAGACATAACCAGCGTTATCCTCTAAAACACTAATCGGAACCAGCTTTTATTGACCGTTTCAGTGAGGTACCTCATTACTACGTGGTCCAAACCAGAAAAAGCCTAGGATCTGGCCAACAAGTATGCGAAAAATGCGAAAGTACGGGCCAGATGATGGACAATCCCAGACCTAACCGAGACATAACCAGCGCTGTCCTCTAAAATACTATTCGGAACTAGCTTCTATTGACTGTTTCAGTGTGGTACCACATTACTACGTGATCCAAACCAGAAAAAGCCCAGGATCTGGCCAACAAGTATGCGAAAAATGCGAAAGTACGGGCCAGATGAGGGCCAATCCCAGACCTAACCGAGACATAACCAGCGTTGTCCTCTAAAATACTATTCGGAACTAGCTTCTATTGACTGTTTCAGTGTGGTACCACATAACTACGTGATCCAAATCAGCAAAAAGCCTAGGATCTGGCCAACAAGAATGCAAAAATGCGAAAGTACGGGCCAGATGAGGGCAAATCCCAGACCTAACCGAGACATAACCGGCGTTATCCTCTAAAATATTAATCGCAACCAGGTTTAATTGACTGTTTCGGTGTGGAACCTCATTACTACGGGATCCTAACCAGAAAAAACCCAGGATCTGGCCAATAAATATGCGAAAAACGCGAAAGTATGAGCCAGATGATTGCAAATACCAGAACTAACCCAGACATAGCCAGCGTTATCCTCTAAAATACTATTCGGAACCAGATTCTATTGACTGTTTCAGTGTGGTACCACATTACTACGCGATCCAAATCAGCAAAAAGCCTAGGATCTGGCCAACAAGAATGCAAAAATGCGAAACTACGGGCCAGGTGAGGGCAAATCCCAGACCTAACCGAGACATAACCAGCGTTATCCTCTAAAATATTAATCGCAACCAGGTTTAATTGACTGTTTCGGTGTAGTACCGCATTACTACGTGATACAAACCAGAAAAAGGCCAGGATCTTGCCAACAAGTATGCGAGAAATGCGAAAGTACGAACCAGATGAGGGCAAATCCCAGACCTAACCGAGACAAAACCGGCGTTATCCTCTAAAATATTAATCGCAACCAGGTTTAATTGACTGTTCAGGTGTGGAACCTCATTACTACGGGATCCAAACCAGAAAAAACCCAGCATCTGGCAAACAAGTATGCGAAAAAAGCGAAAGTATGAGCCAGATGATTGCGAATACCAGAACTAACCCAGACATAACCAGCGTTATCCTCTAAAACACTAATCGGAACCAGCTTTTATTGACCGTTTCAGTGAGGTACCTCATTACTACGTGGTCCAAACCAGAAAAAACCCAGGATCTGGCCAACAAGTATGCGAAAAATGCGAAAGTACGGGCCAGATGAGGGCCAATCCCAGACCTAACCGAGACATAACCAGCGTTGTCCTCTAAAATACTATTCGGAACCAGCTCCTATTGACTGTTTCAGTGTGGTACCACATTACTACGTGATCCAAATCAGCAAAAAGCCTAGGATCTGGCCAACAAGAATGCAAAAATGCGAAAGTACGGGCCAGATGAGGGCAAATCCCAGACCTAACCGAGACATAACCGGCGTTATCCTCTAAAATATTAATCGCAACCAGGTTTAATTGACTGTTTCGGTGTGGAACCTCATTACTACGGGATCCTAACCAGAAAAAACCCAGGATCTGGCCAATAAATATGCGAAAAACGCGAAAGTATGGGCCAGATGATTGCAAATACCAGAACTAACCCAGACATAGCCAGCGTTATCCTCTAAAATACTATTCGGAACCAGCTCCTATTGACTGTTTCAGTGTGGTACCACATTACTACGTGATCCAAATCAGCAAAAGCCTAGGATCTGGCCAACAAGAATGCAAAAATGCGAAACTACGGGCCAGGTGAGGGCAAATCCCAGACCTAAACGAGACATAACCAGCGTTATCCTCTAAAATATTAATCGCAACCAGGTTTAATTGACTGTTTCGGTGTAGTACCGTATTACTACGGGATCCTAACCAGAAAAAACCCAGCATCTGGCCAATAAATATGCGAAAAACGCGAGAGTATGGGCCAGATGATTCCAAATACCAGAACTAACCCAGACATAGCCAGCGTTATCCTCTAAAATACTATTCGGAACCAGCTTCTATTGACTGTTTTAGTGTGGTACCACATTACTACGCGATCCAAATCAGCAAAAAGCCTAGGATCTGGCCAACAAGAATGCAAAAATGCGAAACTACGGGCCAGGTGAGGGCAAATCCCAGACCTAACCGAGACATAACCAGCGTTATCCTCTAAAATATTAATCGCAACCAGGTTTAATTGACTGTTTCGGTGTAGTACCGCATTACTACGTGATACAAACCAGAAAAAGGCCAGAATCTTGCCAATAAGTATGCGAAAATTGCGAAAGTACGAGCCAGATGAGGGCAAATCCCAGACCTAACCGAGACATAACCGGCGTTATCCTCTAAAATATTAATCGCAACCGGGTTCAATTGACTGTTTCGGTGTGGAACCTCGTTACTACGGGATCCTAAACAGAAAAAAACCCAGGATCTGGCCAACAAATATGCGAAAAACGCGAAAGTATGAGCCAGATGATTGCAAATACCAGAACTAACGCGGGAATAGCCAGCGTTGTCCTCTAAAATACTATTCGGGTCCAGCTTTTATTGACTGTTTTAGTGTGGTACCACATTACTACGTGATCCAAACCAGAAAAAGCCCAGAATCTGGCCAACAAGTCCGCGAAAAATGCGAAGGTACGAGCCAGATGATTGCAAATACCAGAACTAACCGAGACATAACCTGCGTTATCCTCTAAAATTTTAATCGCAACCAGGTTTAATTGACTGTTTCAGTGTAGTACCACATTACTACGTGATCCTAACAATAGAAAAACACAGGATCTGGCCATTCAAGTATGCGAAAAATGCGAAAGTACGAGCCAGATGAGGGCAAATCCCAGAACTAACCGAGACATAACCAGCGTTATCCTCTAAAACACTAATCGGAACCAGCTTCTATTGACTGTTTCAGTGTAGTACCACATTAGTACGTGATACAAACCAGAAAAAGGCGAGGATCTGGCCAACAAGTATGCGAGAAATGCGACGGTACGAGCCAGATGAGGGCAAGTCCCAGACCTAACCGAGATATAACCGGCAATATCCTCTAAAATATTAATCGAAACTAGGTTTAATTGACTGTTTCGGTGTGGAACGTCATTATTACGTGATCCAAACCAGAAAAAACCCAGCATCTGGCCAACAAGTATGCGAGAAATGCGAAAGTACGAGCCAGATGATTGCAAATACCAGAACTAACCCAGACATAACCAGCGTTATCCTCTAAAACACTAATCGGAACCAGCTTCTATTGACTGTCTCAGTGTAGTACCACATTACTACGTGATACAAACCAGAAAAAGGCCAGAATCTGGCCAACAAGTATGCGAGAAATGCGAAAGTACGAACCAGATGAGGGCAAATCCCAGACCTAACCGAGACAAAGCCGGCGTTATCCTCTAAAATATTAATCGCAACCAGGTTTAATTGACTGTTCAGGTGTGGAACCTCATTACTACGGGATCCAAACCAGAAAAAACCCAGCATCTGGCAAACAAGTATGCGAAAAAAGCGAAAGTATGAGCCAGATGATTGCGAATACCAGAACTAACCCAGACATAACCAGCGTTATCCTCTAAAACACTAATCGGAACCAGCTTTTATTGACCGTTTCAGTGAGGTACCTCATTACTACGTGGTCCAAACCAGAAAAAACCCAGGATCTGGCCAACAAGTATGCGAAAAATGCGAAAGTACGGGCCAGATGAGGGCCAATCCCAGACCTAACCGAGACATAACCAGCGTTGTCCTCTAAAATACTATACGGAACTAGCTTCTATTGACTGTTTCAGTGTGGTACCACATTACTACGTGATCCAAACCAGAAAGAGCCCAGGATCTGGCCAACAAGTATGCGAAAAATGCGAAAGTACGGGCCAGATGAGGGCCAATCCCAGACCTAACCGAGACATAACCAGCGTTGTCCTCTAAAATACTATTCGGAACTAGATCCTATTGACTGTTTCAGTGTGGTACCACATTACTACGTGATACAAACCAGAAAAAGCCCAGGATCTGGCCAACAAGTATGCGAAAAATGCGAAAGTACGAGCCAGATGAGGGCAAATCCCAGACCTAACCAAGACATAACCGGCGTTATCCTCTAAAATATTAATCGCAACCAGGTTTAATTGACTGTTTCGGTGTGGAACCTCATTGCTACGGGATCCAAACCAGAAAAAACCCAGGATCTTCCCAACAAATATGCGAAAAACGCGAAAGTATGAGCCAGATGATTGCAAATACCAGAACTAACCCAGACATAGCCAGCGTTATCCTCTAAAATACTATTCGGAACCAGCTTCTATTGACTGTTTCAGTGTGGTACCACATTACTACGTGATACAAACCAGAATAAGGCCAGGATATGGCCAACAAGAATGCAAAAATGCGAAAGTACGGGCCAGATGAGGGCAAATCCCAGACCTAACCGAGATATAACCGGAGTTATCCTCTAAAATATTAATCGCAACCAGGATTAATTGACTGCTTCGGTGTGGAACCTCATTACTACGGGATCCTAACCAGAAAAAACCCAGGATCTGGCCAATAAATATGCGAAAAACGCGAAAGTATGGGCCAGATGATTGCAAATACCAGAACTAACCCAGACATAGCTAGCCTTATCCTCTAAAATACTATCCGGAACCAGCTTCTATTGACTGTTTCAGTGTGGTACCACATAACTACGTGATCCAAATCAGCAAAAAGCCTAGGATCGTGCCAACAAGAATGCAAAAATGCGAAACTACGGGCCAGGTGAGGGCAAATCCCAGACCTAACCGAGACATAACCAGCGTTATCCTCTAAAATATTAATCGCAACCAGGTTTAATTGACTGTTTCGGTGTAGTACCGCATTACTACGGGATCCTAACCAGAAAAAACCCAGCATCTGGCAAACAAGTATGCGAAAAAAGCGAAAGAATGAGCCAGATGATTGCGAATATCAGAACTAACCCAGACATAACCAGCGTTATCCTCTAAAACACTAATCGGAACCAGCTTTTATTGACCGTTTCAGTGAGGTACCTCATTACTACGTGGTCCAAACCAGAAAAAGCCTAGGATCTGGCCAACAAGTATGCGAAAAATGCGAAAGTACGGGCCAGATGATGGACAATCCCAGACCTAACCGAGACATAACCAGCGCTGTCCTCTAAAATACTATTCGGAACTAGCTTCTATTGACTGTTTCAGTGTGGTACCACATTACTACGTGATCCAAACCAGAAAAAGCCCAGGATCTGGCCAACAAGTATGCGAAAAATGCGAAAGTACGGGCCAGATGAGGGCCAATCCCAGTCCTAACCGAGACATAACCAGCGTTGTCCTCTAAAATACTATTCGGAACTAGCTTCTATTGACTGTTTCAGTGTGGTACCACATAACTACGTGATCCAAATCAGCAAAAAGCCTAGGATCTGGCCAACAAGAATGCAAAAATGCGAAAGTACGGGCCAGATGAGGGCAAATCCCAGACCTAACCGAGACATAACCGGCGTTATCCTCTAAAATATTAATCGCAACCAGGTTTAATTGACTGTTTCGGTGTGGAACCTCATTACTACGGGATCCTAACCAGAAAAAACCCAGGATCTGGCCAATAAATATGCGAAAAACGCGAAAGTATGAGCCAGATGATTGCAAATACCAGAACTAACCCAGACATAGCCAGCGTTATCCTCTAAAATACTATTCGGAACCAGATTCTATTGACTGTTTCAGTGTGGTACCACATTACTACGCGATCCAAATCAGCAAAAAGCCTAGGATCTGGCCAACAAGAATGCAAAAATGCGAAACTACGGGCCAGGTGAGGGCAAATCCCAGACCTAACCGAGATATAACCGGCAATATCCTCTAAAATATTAATCGAAACTAGGTTTAATTGACTGTTTCGGTGTGGAACGTCATTATTACGTGATCCAAACCAGAAAAAACCCAGCATCTGGCCAACAAGTATGCGAGAAATGCGAAAGTACGAGCCAGATGATTGCAAATACCAGAACTAACCCAGACATAACCAGCGTTATCCTCTAAAACACTAATCGGAACCAGCTTCTATTGACTGTCTCAGTGTAGTACCACATTACTACGTGATACAAACCAGAAAAAGGCCAGAATCTGGCCAACAAGTATGCGAGAAATGCGAAAGTACGAACCAGATGAGGGCAAATCCCAGACCTAACCGAGACAAAGCCGGCGTTATCCTCTAAAATATTAATCGCAACCAGGTTTAATTGACTGTTCAGGTGTGGAACCTCATTACTACGGGATCCAAACCAGAAAAAACCCAGCATCTGGCAAACAAGTATGCGAAAAAAGCGAAAGTATGAGCCAGATGATTGCGAATACCAGAACTAACCCAGACATAACCAGCGTTATCCTCTAAAACACTAATCGGAACCAGCTTTTATTGACCGTTTCAGTGAGGTACCTCATTACTACGTGGTCCAAACCAGAAAAAACCCAGGATCTGGCCAACAAGTATGCGAAAAATGCGAAAGTACGGGCCAGATGAGGGCCAATCCCAGACCTAACCGAGACATAACCAGCGTTGTCCTCTAAAATACTATACGGAACTAGCTTCTATTGACTGTTTCAGTGTGGTACCACATTACTACGTGATCCAAACCAGAAAGAGCCCAGGATCTGGCCAACAAGTATGCGAAAAATGCGAAAGTACGGGCCAGATGAGGGCCAATCCCAGACCTAACCGAGACATAACCAGCGTTGTCCTCTAAAATACTATTCGGAACTAGATCCTATTGACTGTTTCAGTGTGGTACCACATTACTACGTGATACAAACCAGAAAAAGCCCAGGATCTGGCCAACAAGTATGCGAAAAATGCGAAAGTACGAGCCAGATGAGGGCAAATCCCAGACCTAACCAAGACATAACCGGCGTTATCCTCTAAAATATTAATCGCAACCAGGTTTAATTGACTGTTTCGGTGTGGAACCTCATTGCTACGGGATCCAAACCAGAAAAAACCCAGGATCTTCCCAACAAATATGCGAAAAACGCGAAAGTATGAGCCAGATGATTGCAAATACCAGAACTAACCCAGACATAGCCAGCGTTATCCTCTAAAATACTATTCGGAACCAGCTTCTATTGACTGTTTCAGTGTGGTACCACATTACTACGTGATACAAACCAGAATAAGGCCAGGATATGGCCAACAAGAATGCAAAAATGCGAAAGTACGGGCCAGATGAGGGCAAATCCCAGACCTAACCGAGATATAACCGGAGTTATCCTCTAAAATATTAATCGCAACCAGGATTAATTGACTGCTTCGGTGTGGAACCTCATTACTACGGGATCCTAACCAGAAAAAACCCAGGATCTGGCCAATAAATATGCGAAAAACGCGAAAGTATGGGCCAGATGATTGCAAATACCAGAACTAACCCAGACATAGCTAGCCTTATCCTCTAAAATACTATCCGGAACCAGCTTCTATTGACTGTTTCAGTGTGGTACCACATAACTACGTGATCCAAATCAGCAAAAAGCCTAGGATCGTGCCAACAAGAATGCAAAAATGCGAAACTACGGGCCAGGTGAGGGCAAATCCCAGACCTAACCGAGACATAACCAGCGTTATCCTCTAAAATATTAATCGCAACCAGGTTTAATTGACTGTTTCGGTGTAGTACCGCATTACTACGGGATCCTAACCAGAAAAAACCCAGCATCTGGCAAACAAGTATGCGAAAAAAGCGAAAGAATGAGCCAGATGATTGCGAATATCAGAACTAACCCAGACATAACCAGCGTTATCCTCTAAAACACTAATCGGAACCAGCTTTTATTGACCGTTTCAGTGAGGTACCTCATTACTACGTGGTCCAAACCAGAAAAAGCCTAGGATCTGGCCAACAAGTATGCGAAAAATGCGAAAGTACGGGCCAGATGATGGACAATCCCAGACCTAACCGAGACATAACCAGCGCTGTCCTCTAAAATACTATTCGGAACTAGCTTCTATTGACTGTTTCAGTGTGGTACCACATTACTACGTGATCCAAACCAGAAAAAGCCCAGGATCTGGCCAACAAGTATGCGAAAAATGCGAAAGTACGGGCCAGATGAGGGCCAATCCCAGTCCTAACCGAGACATAACCAGCGTTGTCCTCTAAAATACTATTCGGAACTAGCTTCTATTGACTGTTTCAGTGTGGTACCACATAACTACGTGATCCAAATCAGCAAAAAGCCTAGGATCTGGCCAACAAGAATGCAAAAATGCGAAAGTACGGGCCAGATGAGGGCAAATCCCAGACCTAACCGAGACATAACCGGCGTTATCCTCTAAAATATTAATCGCAACCAGGTTTAATTGACTGTTTCGGTGTGGAACCTCATTACTACGGGATCCTAACCAGAAAAAACCCAGGATCTGGCCAATAAATATGCGAAAAACGCGAAAGTATGAGCCAGATGATTGCAAATACCAGAACTAACCCAGACATAGCCAGCGTTATCCTCTAAAATACTATTCGGAACCAGATTCTATTGACTGTTTCAGTGTGGTACCACATTACTACGCGATCCAAATCAGCAAAAAGCCTAGGATCTGGCCAACAAGAATGCAAAAATGCGAAACTACGGGCCAGGTGAGGGCAAATCCCAGACCTAACCGAGACATAACCAGCGTTATCCTCTAAAATATTAATCGCAACCAGGTTTAATTGACTGTTTCGGTGTAGTACCGCATTACTACGTGATACAAACCAGAAAAAGGCCAGGATCTTGCCAACAAGTATGCGAGAAATGCGAAAGTACGAACCAGATGAGGGCAAATCCCAGACCTAACCGAGACAAAACCGGCGTTATCCTCTAAAATATTAATCGCAACCAGGTTTAATTGACTGTTCAGGTGTGGAACCTCATTACTACGGGATCCAAACCAGAAAAAACCCAGCATCTGGCAAACAAGTATGCGAAAAAAGCGAAAGTATGAGCCAGATGATTGCGAATACCAGAACTAACCCAGACATAACCAGCGTTATCCTCTAAAACACTAATCGGAACCAGCTTTTATTGACCGTTTCAGTGAGGTACCTCATTACTACGTGGTCCAAACCAGAAAAAACCCAGGATCTGGCCAACAAGTATGCGAAAAATGCGAAAGTACGGGCCAGATGAGGGCCAATCCCAGACCTAACCGAGACATAACCAGCGTTGTCCTCTAAAATACTATTCGGAACTAGCTTCTATTGACTGTTTCAGTGTGGTACCACATTACTACGTGATCCAAACCAGAAAAAGCCCAGGATCTGGCCAACAAGTATGCGAAAAATGCGAAAGTACGGGCCAGATGAGGGCCAATCCCAGACCTAACCGAGACATAACCAGCGTTGTCCTCTAAAATACTATTCGGAACTAGCTTCTATTGACTGTTTCAGTGTGGTACCACATTACTACGTGATACAAACCAGAAAAAGCCCAGGATCTGGCCAACAAGTATGCGAAAAATGCGAAAGTACGAGCCAGATGAGGGCAAATCCCGGATCTAACCTAGATATAACCGGCGTTATCCTCTAACATATTAATCGCAACCAGGTTTAATTGACTGTTTCGGTGTGGAACCTCATTACTACGGGATCCAAACCAGAAAAGACCCAGGATCTTCCCAACAAATATGCGAAAAACGCGAAAGTATGAGCCAGATGATTGCAAATACCAGAACTAACCCAGACATAGCCAGCGTTATCCTCTAAAATACTATTCGGAACCAGCTTCTATTGACTGTTTCAGTGTGGTACCACATAACTACGTGATCCAAATCAGCAAAAAGCCTAGGATCTGGCCAACAAGAATGCAAAAATGCGAAAGTACGGGCCAGATGAGGGCAAATCCCAGACCTAACCGAGACATAACCAGCGTTATCCTCTAAAATATTAATCGCAACCAGGTTTAATTGACTGTTTCGGTGTAGTACCGCATTACTACGTGATACAAACCAGAAAAAGGCCAGGATCTTGCCAACAAGTATGCGAGAAATGCGAAAGTACGAACCAGATGAGGGCAAATCCCAGACCTAACCGAGACAAAACCGGCGTTATCCTCTAAAATATTAATCGCAACCAGGTTTAATTGACTGTTCAGGTGTGGAACCTCATTACTACGGGATCCAAACCAGAAAAAACCCAGCATCTGGCAAACAAGTATGCGAAAAAAGCGAAAGTATGAGCCAGATGATTGCGAATACCAGAACTAACCCAGACATAACCAGCGTTATCCTCTAAAACACTAATCGGAACCAGCTTTTATTGACCGTTTCAGTGAGGTACCTCATTACTACGTGGTCCAAACCAGAAAAAACCCAGGATCTGGCCAACAAGTATGCGAAAAATGCGAAAGTACGGGCCAGATGAGGGCCAATCCCAGACCTAACCGAGACATAACCAGCGTTGTCCTCTAAAATACTATTCGGAACTAGCTTCTATTGACTGTTTCAGTGTGGTACCACATTACTACGTGATCCAAACCAGAAAAAGCCCAGGATCTGGCCAACAAGTATGCGAAAAATGCGAAAGTACGGGCCAGATGAGGGCCAATCCCAGACCTAACCGAGACATAACCAGCGTTGTCCTCTAAAATACTATTCGGAACTAGCTTCTATTGACTGTTTCAGTGTGGTACCACATTACTACGTGATACAAACCAGAAAAAGCCCAGGATCTGGCCAACAAGTATGCGAAAAATGCGAAAGTACGAGCCAGATGAGGGCAAATCCCGGATCTAACCTAGATATAACCGGCGTTATCCTCTAACATATTAATCGCAACCAGGTTTAATTGACTGTTTCGGTGTGGAACCTCATTACTACGGGATCCAAACCAGAAAAGACCCAGGATCTTCCCAACAAATATGCGAAAAACGCGAAAGTATGAGCCAGATGATTGCAAATACCAGAACTAACCCAGACATAGCCAGCGTTATCCTCTAAAATACTATTCGGAACCAGCTTCTATTGACTGTTTCAGTGTGGTACCACATAACTACGTGATCCAAATCAGCAAAAAGCCTAGGATCTGGCCAACAAGAGTGCAAAAATGCGAAAGTACGGGCCAGATGAGGGCAAATCCCAGACCTAACCGAGACATAACCGGCGTTATCCTCTAAAATATTAATCGCAACCAGGTTTAATTGACTGTTTCGGTGTGGAACCTCATTACTACGGGATCCTAACCAGAAAAAACCCAGGATCTGGCCAATAAATATGCGAAAAACGCGAAAGTATGGGCCAGATGATTGCAAATACCAGAACTAACCCAGACATAGCCAGCGTTATCCTCTAAAATACTATTCGGAACCAGATTCTATTGACTGTTTCAGTGTGGTACCACATTACTACGCGATCCAAATCAGCAAAAAGCCTAGGACCTGGCCAACAAGTATGCGAAAAATGCGAAAGTACGGGCCAGATGAGGGCCAATCCCAGACCTAACCGAGACATAACCAGCGTTGTCCTCTAAAATACTATTCGGAACTAGCTTCTATTGACTGTTTCAGTGTGGTACCACATTACTACGTGATCCAAATCAGCAAGAAGCCTAGGATCTGGCCAACAAGAATGCAAAAATGCGAAACTACGGGCCAGGTGAGGGCAAATCCCAGACCTAACCGAGACATAACCAGCGTTATCCTCTAAAATATTAATCGCAACCAGGTTTAATTGACTGTTTCGGTGTAGTACCGCATTACTACGGGATCCTAACCAGAAAAAACCCAGCATCTGGCAAACAAGTATGCGAAAAAAGCGAAAGAATGAGCCAGATGATTGCGAATACCAGAACTAACCCAGACATAACCAGCGTTATCCTCTAAAACACTAATCGGAACCAGCTTTTATTGACCGTTTCAGTGAGGTACCTCATTACTACGTGGTCCAAACCAGAAAAAACCCAGGATCTGGCCAACAAGTATGCGAGAAATGCGAAAGTACGAGCCAGATGAGGGCAAATCCCAGACCTTCCCGAGACAAAACCGGCGTTATCCTCTAAAATATTAATAGAAACCAGGTTTAATTGACTGTTTCAGTGTAGTACCACATTACTACGTGATCCTAACAATAGAAAAACACAGGATCTGGGCATTCAAGTATGCGAAAAATGCGAAAGTACGGGCCAGATGAGGGCAAATCCCAGACCTAACCGAGACATAACCAGCGTTATCCTCTAAAATATTAATCGCAACCAGGTTTAATTGACTGTTTCAGTGTGGTCCCACATTACTACTTGGTCCAAGCCAGAACAAGGCCAGGATCTGGCCAACAAGTATGCGAGAAATGCGAAGGTACGAGCCAGATGAGGGCAAATCCCAGACCTAACCGAGATATAACCGGCAATATCCTCTAAAATATTAATCGAAACTAGGTTTAATTGACTGTTTCGGTGTGGAACGTAATTATTACGTGATCCAAACCAGAAAAAACCCAGCATCTGGCCAACAAGTATGCGAAAAAAGCGAAAGTATGAGCAAGATGATTGCAAATACCAGAACTAACCCAGACATAGCCAGCGTTATCCTCTAAAATACTATTCGGAACCAGCTTCTATTGACTGTTTCAGTGTAGTACCACATTACTACGTGATACAAACCAGAAAAAGGCCAGGATCTGGCCAACAAGTATGCGAGAAATGCGAAAGTACGAACCAGATGAGGGCAAATCCCAGACCTAACCGAGACAAAACCGGCGTTATCCTCTAAAGTATTAATCGCAACCAGGTTTAATTGACTGTTCAGGTGTGGAACATCATTACTACGGAATCCAAACCAGAAAAAACCCAGCATCTGGCAAACAAGTATGCGAAAAAAGCGAAAGTATGAGCCAGATGATTGCGAATACCAGAACTAACCCAGACATAACCAGCGTTATCCTCTAAAACACTAATCGGAACCAGCTTTTATTGACCGTTTCAGTGAGGTACCTCATTACTACGTGGTCCAAACCAGAAAAAACCCAGGATCTGGCCAACAAGTATGCGAAAAATGCGAAAGTACGGGCCAGATGAGGGCCAATCCCAGACCTAACCGAGACATAACCAGCGTTGTCCTCTAAAATACTATTCGGAACTAGCTTCTATTGACTGTTTCAGTGTGGTACCACATTACTACGTGATACAAACCAGAAAAAGCCCAGGATCTGGCCAACAAGTATGCGAAAATGCGAAAGTACGAGCCAGATGAGGGCACATCCCAGACCTAACCAAGACATAACCGGCGTTATCCTCTAAAATATTAATCGCAACCAGGTTTAATTGACTGTTTCAGTGTGGTACCACATTACTACGTGATACAAACCAGAAAAAGCCCAGGATCTGGCCAACAAGTATGCGAAAATGCGAAAGTACGAGCCAGATGAGGGCACATCCCAGACCTAACCAAGACATAACCGGCGTTATCCTCTAAAATATTAATCGCAACCAGGTTTAATTGACTGTTTCAGTGTGGTACCACATTACTACGTGATACAAACCAGAAAAAGCCCAGGATCTGGCCAACAAGTATGCGAAAATGCGAAACTACGGGCCAGGTGAGGGCAAATCCCAGACCTAACCGAGACATAACCAGCGTTATCCTCTAAAATATTAATCGCAACCAGGTTTAATTGACTGCTTCGGTGTAGTACCGCATTACTACGTGATACAAACCAGAAAAAGGCCAGGATCTTGCCAATAAGTAAGCGAAAATTGCGAAAGTACGAGCCAGATGAGGGCAAATCCCAGACCTAACCGAGACATAACCGGCGTTATCCCCTAAAATATTAATCGCAACCAGGTTCAATTGACTCTTCCGGTGTGGAACCTCGTTACTACGGGATCCTAACCAGAAAAAACCCAGGATCTGGCCAACAAATATGCGAAAAACGCGAAAGTATGAGCCAGATGATTGCGAATACCAGAACTAACCCAGACATAACCAGCGTTATCCTCTAAAACACTAATCGGAACCAGCTTTTATTGACCGTTTCAGTGAGGTACCTCATTACTACGTGGTCCAAACCAGAAAAAACCCAGCATCTGGCCAACAAGTGGGCGAAAAAAGCGAAAGTATGAGCAAGATGATTGCAAATACCAGAACTAACCCAGACATAACCAGCGTTATCCTCTAAAACACTAATCGGAACCAGCTTTTATTGACTGTTTCAGTGTGGTACCACATTACTGCGTGATCCAAACCAGAAAAAGCCCAGGATCTGGCCAACAAGTATGCGAAAAATGCGAAAGTACGGGCCAGATGAGGGCAAATCCCAGACCTAACCGAGACATAACCAGCGTGATCCTCTAAAATACTATTCGGAACTAGCTTCTATTGACTGGTTCAGTGTGGTACCACATTACTACGTGATACAAACCAGAAAAAGCCCAGGATCTGGCCAACAAGTATGCGAAAAATGCGAAAGTACGAGCCAGATGAGGGCAAATCCCAGACCTAACCGAGACATAACCGGCGTTATCCTCTAAAATATTAATCGCAACCAGGTTTAATTGACTGTTTCGGTGTGGAACCTCATTACTACGGGATCCAAACCAGAAAAAACCCAGGATCTTGCCAACAAATATGCGAAAAACGCGAAAGTATGAACCAGATGATTGCAAATACCAGAACTAACCCAGACATAGCCAGCGTTATCCTCTAAAATTCTACTCGGAACCAGCTTCTATTGACTGTTTCAGTGTGGTACCACATTACTACGTGATACAAACCAGAATAAGGCCAGGATATGGCCAACAAGTATGCGAAAAATGCGCAGTTACGAGCCAGATGAGGGCAAATCCCGGATCTAACCGAGATATAACCGGCGTTAACCTCTAACATATTAATCGAAACCAGGTTTAATTGGCTGTTTCGGTGTGGAACGTCATTACTACGGGATCCTAACCAGAAAAAACCCAGGATCTGGCCAATAAATATGCGAAAAACGCGAAAGTATGGGCCAGATCATTGCAAATACCAGAACTAACCCAGACATAGCCAGCGTTATCCTCTAAAATACTATTCGGAACCAGCTTCTGTTGACTGTTTCAGTGTGGTACCGCATTACTACGTGATCCAAATCAGCAATAAGCCTAGGATCTGGCCAACAAGAATGCAAAAATGCGAAACTACGGGTCAGGTGAGGGCAAATCCCAGACCTAACCGAGACATAACCAGCGTTATCCTCTAAAATATTAATCGCCACCAGGTTTAATTGACTGTTTCGGTGTAGTACCGCATTACTACGTGATACAAACCAGAGAAAGGCCAGGAACTTGCCAATAAGTATGCGAAAATTGCGGAAGTACGGGACAGATGAGGGCAAATCCCAGACCTAACCGAGAAATAACCGGAGATATCCTCTAAAATATTAATCGAAACCAGGTTTAATTGACTGTTTCAGTGTGGTCCCACATTACTACGTGATCCAAAGCAGAAGAAGCCCAGGATCTGGCCAGCAAGTATGCGGAAAATGCGAAAGTACGAGCCGGATGAGGGCAAATCCCAGACCTAACCGAGACATAACCGGCGTTATCCTCTAAAATATTAATCGCAACCAGGTTTAATTGACTGTTTCGGTGTGGAACCTCGTTACTACGGGATCCTAACCAGAAAAAACCCAGGATCTGGCCAACAAATATGCGAGAAATGCGAAAGTACGAGCCAGATGAGGGCAAATCCCAGCCCTAACCGAGACATAACCGGCTTTATCCTCTAAAATATTAATCGCAACCGGGATTAATACCCTGCTCGGTGTGGTACCACATTACTACGTGGTCCGAGCCAGAAAAAGGCCAGGATCTGGCCAACAAGTACGCGAAAAATGCGAAGGTACGAGCCAGATGAGGGCAAATCCCAGACATAACCGAGATATAACCGGCGTTATCCTCTAAAATACTATTCGGAACCAGCTTCTATTGACTGTTTCAGTGTGGTACCACATTACTGCGTGATACAAACCAGAAAAAGCCCAGGATATGGCCAACAAGTATGCGAAAAATGCGAAAGTACGGGCCAGATGAGGGCAAAACCCAGACCTAACCGAGACATAACCCGCGTTATCCTCTAAAATATTAATCGCAACCAGGTTTAATTGACTGATTCGTTGTGGTAGCGCATTACTACGTGACACAAACCAGAAAAAGCCCAGGATCTTGAAAACAAGTATGAGCCAGATGATTGCAAATACCAGAACTAACCGAGACATAACCTGCGTTATCCTCTAAAATTTTAGTCGCAACCAGGTTTAATTGACTGTTTCAGTGTGGTACCACATTACTACGTGATCCTAACAATAGAAAAACACAGGATCTGGCCATTCAAGTATGCGAAAAATGCGAAAGTACGGGCCAGATGAGGGCAAATCCCAGACCTAACCGGGATATAACCGGCAATATCCTCTAAAATATTAATCGAATCCGGGTTTAATTGACTGTTTCGGTGAGGTATGCCATTATTACGGGATACAAACCAGGAAAAACCCAGGATCTGGTCAACAAGTATGCGAAAAATGCGAAAGTTCGAGCCAGATGAGGACAAATCCCAGACCTAACCGAGACATAACCAGCGTTATCCTCTAAAATATTAATCGCAACCAGGTTTAATTGACTGTTTCAGTGTGGTCCCACATTACTACTTGGTCCAACCCAGAAAAAGGCCAGGATCTGGCCAACAAATATGCGAAAAATGCGAAAGTACGGATCAGATGAGGGCAAATCCCCGACCTAACCGAGACATAACCAGCGTTATCCTCTAGAATATTAATCGCAACCAGATTTAATTGACAGTTTCGGTGTAGTACCGCATTACTACGTGATACAAACCTGAAAAAGGCCAGGATCTTGCCAATAAGTATGCGAAAATTGCGGAAGTACGTGACAGATGAGGGCAAATCCCAGACCTAACCGAGAAATAACCGGAGTAATCCTCTAAAATATTAATCGCAACCAGGTTTAATTGACTGTTTCGGTGTGGAACCTCATTACTACGGGATCCTAACCAGAAAAAACCCAGGATCTGGCCAACATATATGCGAAAAAAGCGAAAGTATGAGCAAGATGATTGCAAATACCAGAACTAACCCAGACATAGCCAGCGTTATCCTCTAGAATACTATTCGGAACCGGCTTCTATTGACTGTTTCAGTGAGGTACCTCATTACTACGTGATACAAACCAGAAAAAGGCCAGGATCTGGCCAACAAGTATGCGAAAAATGCGAAAGTACGAGCCAGATGAGGGCAAATCCCAGACCTAACCGAGACATAACCGGCGTAATCCTCTAAAATATTAATCGCAAACTGGTTCAATTGACTGTTCAGGTGTGGAACCTCATTACTACGGGATCCAAACCAGAAAAAACCCAGGATCTGGCCAACAAATATGCGAAAAACGCGAAAGTATGAGCCAGATGATTGCAAATACCAGAACTAACCCAGACATAGCCAGCGTTATCCTCTAAAATACTATTCGGAACCAGCTTCTATTGACTGTTTCAGTGTGGTACCACATTACTACGTGATACAAACCAGAAAAAGGCCAGGATCTGGCCAACAAGTATGCGAAAAATGCGAAGGTACGAACCAGATGAGTGCAAATCCCAGACCTAACCGAGATATAACCGGCGTTATCCTCTAAAACACTAATCGGAACCAGCTTTTATTGACTGTTTCAGTGAGGTACCTCATTACTACGTGGTCCAAACCAGAAAAAACCGAGCATCTGGCCAACAAGTATGCGAAAAAAGCGAAAGTATGAGCAAGATGATTGCAAATACCAGAACGAACCCAGACATAACCAGAGTTATCCTCTAAAATACTATTCGGAACCAGCTTTTATTGACTGTTTCAGTGAGGTACCTCATAACTACGTGATACAAACCAGAAAAAGGCCAGGATCTGGCCAACAAGTATGCGAAAAATGCGAAAGTACGAGCCAGATGAGGGCAAATCCCAGACCTAACCGAGACATAAACGGCGTTATCCTCTAAAATATTAATCGCAACCAGGTTTAATTGACTGTTTCAGTGTGGTCCCACATAACTACTTGGTCCAAGCCAGAAAAAGGCCAGGATCTGGCCAACAAGTATGGGAAAAATGCGAAGGTACGAGCCAGATGAGGGCAAATCCGAGACCTAACCGAGATATAACCGGCGTTATCCTCTAAAACACTAATCGGAACCAGCTTTTATTGACCGTTTCAGTGAGGTACCTCATTACTACGTGGTCCAAACCAGAAAAAACCCAGCATCTGGCCAACAAGTATGCGAAAAAAGCGAAAGTATGAGCAAGATGATTGCAAATACCAGAACTAACCCAGACATAACCAGCGTTATCCTCTAAAACACTAATCGGAACCAGTTTTTATTGACTGTTTCACTGTGGTACCACATTACTACGTGATCCAAACCAGAAAAAGCCCAGGATCTTGCGAACAAGTATGCGAGAAACGCGAAAGTACGGGCCAGATGAGGGCAAATCCCAGAACTAACCGAGATATAACCTGCGTTATCCTGTAAAATTTAAGTCGCAACCAGGTTTAATTGACTGTTTCGGTGTGGAACCTCATTACTACGGGATCCAAACCAGAAAAAACCCAGGATCTTGCCAACAAATATGCGAAAAACGCGAAAGTATGAACCAGATGATTGCAAATACCAGAACTAACCCAGATATAGCCAGCGTTATCCTCTAAAATACTATTCGGGTCCAGCTTTTATTGACTGTTTCAGTGTGGTACCACATTACTACGTGATCCAAAACAGAAAAAGCCCAGGATCTGGCCAACAAGAATGCAAAAATGCGAAACTACGGGCCAGGTGAGGGCAAATCCCAGACCTAACCGAGACATAACCAGCGTTATCCTCTAAAATATTAATTGCCACCAGGTTTAATTGACTGTTTCGGTGTAGTACCGCATTACTACGTGATACAAACCAGAGAAAGGCCAGGAACTTGCCAATAAGTATGCGAAAATTGCGGAAGTACGAGACAGATGAGGGCAAATCCCAGACCTAACCGAGAAATAACCGGAGTTATCCTCTAAAATATTAATCGAAACCAGGTTTAATTGACTGTTTCAGTGTGGTCCCACATTACTACGTGATCCAAACCAGAAGAAGCCCAGGATCTGGCCAGCAAGTATGCGAAAAATGCGAAAGTACGAGCCGGATGAGGGCAAATCCCAGACCTAACCGAGACATAACCGGCGTTATCCTCTAAAATATTAATCGCAAACAGGTTTAATTGACTGTTTCGGTGTGGAACCTCGTTACTACGGGATCCTAACCAGAAAAAACCCAGGATCTGGCCAACAAATATGCGAAAAACGCGAAAGTATGAGCCAGATGATTGCAAATACCAGAACTAACCCAGATATAGCCAGCGTTATCCTCTAAAATACTATTCGGGTCCAGCTTTTATTGACTGTTTCAGTGTGATACCACATTACTACGTGATCCAAAACAGAAAAAGCCCAGGATCTGGCCAACAAGTATGCGAGAAATGCGAAAGTACGAGCCAGATGAGGGCAAATCCCAGCCCTAACCGAGACATAACCGGCTTTATCCTCTAAAATATTAATCGCAACCGGGATTAATACCCTGTTCGGTGTGGTACCACATTACTACGTGGTCCGAGCCAGAAAAAGGCCAGGATCTGGCCAGCAAGTACGCGAAAAATGCGAAGGTACGAGCCAGATGAGGGCAAATCCCAGACCTAACCGAGATATAACCGGCGTTATCCTCTAAAATACTATTCGGAACCAGCTTCTATTGACTGTTTCAGTGTGGTACCACATTACTGCGTGATACAAACCAGAAAAAGCCCAGGATCTGGCCAACAAGTATGCGAAAAATGCGAAAGTACGAGCCAGATGAGGGCAAAACCCAGACCTAACCGAGACATAACCCGCGTTATCCTCTAAAATATTAATCGCAACCAGGTTTAATTGACTGATTCGTTGTGGTACCGCATTACTACGTGACACAAACCAGAAAAAGCCCAGGATCTTGCGAACAAGTATGAGCCAGATGATTGCAAATACTAGAACTAACCGAGACATAACCTGCGTTATCCTCTAAAATTTTAGTCGCAACCAGGTTTAATTGACTGTTTCAGTGTGGTACCACATTACTACGTGATCCTAACAATAGAAAAACTCAGGATCTGGCCATTCAAGTATGCGAAAAATGCGAAAGTACGGGCCAGATGAGGGCAAATCCCAGACCTAACCGAGATATAACCGGCAATATCCTCTAAAATATTAATCGAAACCGGGTTTAATTGACTGTTTCGGTGAGGTATGCCATTATTACGGGATACAAACCAGGAAAAACCCAGGATCTGGTCAACAAGTATGCGAAAAATGCGAAAGTTCGAGCCAGATAAGGACAAATCCCAGACCTAACCGAGACATAACCGGCGTTATCCTCTAAAATATTAATCGCAACCAGGTTTAATTGACTGTTTCAGTGTGGTCCCACATTACTACTTGGTCCATCCCAGAAAAAGGCCAGGATCTGGCCAACAAGTATGCGAAAAATGCGAAAGTACGGATCAGATGAGGGCAAATCCCAGACCTAACCGAGACATAACCAGCGTTATCCTCTAGAATATTAATCGCAACCAGATTTAATTGACAGTTTCGGTGTAGTACCGCATTACTACGTGATACAAACCTGAAAAAGGCCAGGAACTTGCCAATAGGTATGCGAAAATTGCGGAAGTACGTGACAGATGATGGCAAATCCCAGACCTAACCGAGAAATAACCGGAGTAATCCTCTAAAATATTAATCGAAACCAGGTTTAATTGACTGTTTCAGTGCGGTCCCACATTACTACGTTATCCAAACCAGAAGAAACCCAGGATCTGGCCAACAAGTATGCGAAAAATGCGAATGTACGAGCCAGATGAGGGCAAATGCCAGACCTAACCGAGACATAACCGGCGTTATCCTCTAAAATATTAATCGCAACCAGGTTTAATTGACTGTTTCGGTGTGGAACCTCATTACTACGGGATCCTAACCAGAAAAAACCCAGGATCTGGCCAACATATATGCGAAAAACGCGAAAGTATGAGCCAGATGATTGCAAATACCATTACTAACCCAGACATAACCAGCGTTATCCTCTAAAATACTATTCGGAACCAGCTTTTATTGACTGTTTCAGTGTGGTACCACATTACTACGTGATCCTAACAATAGAAGAACACAGGATCTGGCCATTCAAGTATGCGAAAAATGCGAAAGTACGCGCCAGATGAGGGCAAATCCCAGACCTAACCGAGATATAACCGGCACTATCCTCTAAAATATTAATAGAAACCAGGTTTAATTGACTGTTTCGGTGTGGAACGTCATTATTACGTGATCCAAACCAGAAAAAACCCAGCATCTGGCCAACAAGTATGCGAGAAATGCGAAAGTACGAGCCAGATGAGGGCAAATCTCTGCCCTAACCGAGACATAACCGGCGTTATCCTCTAAAATATTAATCGCAACCAGGTTTAATTGACTGTTTCGGTGTGGCACCTCATTACTACGGAATCCAAACCAGAAAAAACCCAGGATCTGGCCAACAAGTATGCGAAAAATGCGAAAGTACGAGCCAGATGAGGGCAAATCCCAGACCTAACCGAGACATAAACGGCGTTATCCTCTAAAATATTAATCGCAACCAGGTTTAATTGACTGTTTCAGTGTGGTCCCATATTACTACTTGGTCCAAGCCAGAAAAAGGCCAGGATCTGGCCAACAAGTATGGGAAAAATGCGAAGGTACGAGCCAGATGAGGGCAAATCCGAGACCTAACCGAGATATAACCGGCGTTATCCTCTAAAACACTAATCGGAACCAGCTTTTATTGACCGTTTCAGTGAGGTACCTCATTACTACGTGGTCCAAACCAGAAAAAACCCAGCATCTGGCCAACAAGTATGCGAAAAAAACGAAAGTATGAGCAAGATGATTGCAAATACCAGAACTAACCGAGACATAACCAGCGTTATCCTCTAAAACACTAATCGGAACCAGTTTTTATTGACTGTTTCACTGTGGTACCACATTACTACGTGATCCAAACCAGAAAAAGCCCAGGATCTGGCCAACAAGTATGCGAAAAATGCGGAAGTACGAGCCAGATGAGGGCAAATCCCAGACCTAACCGAGATATAACTGGCAATATCCTCTAAAATATTAATCGAAACCGGGTTTAATTGACTGTTTCAGTGAGGTACCTCATGACTACGTGGTCCAAACCAGAAAAAACCCAGCATCTGGCCAACAAGTATGCGAAAAAAGCGAAAGTATGAGCAAGATGATTGCAAATACCAGAACTAACCCAGACATAACCAGCGTTATCCTCTAAAACACTAATCGGAACCAGTTTTTATTGACTGTTTCACTGTGGTACCACATTACTACGTGATCCAAACCAGAAAAAGCCCAGGATCTGGCCAACAAGTATGCGAAAAATGCGAAAGTACGAGCCAGATGAGGGCAAAACCCAGACCTAACCGAGACATAACCGGCGTTATCCTCTAAAATATTAATCGCAACCAGGTTTAGTTGACTGTTCAGGTGTGGAACCTCATTACTACGGGATCCACACCAGAAAAAACCCAGGATCTGGCCAACAAATATGCGAAAAACGCGAAAGTATGAGCCAGATGATTGCAAATACCAGAACTAACCCAGACGTAGCCAGCGTTATCCTCTAAAATACTATTCGGAACCAGTTTCTATTGACTGTTTCAGTGTGGTACCACATTACTACGTGATACAAACCAGAAAAAGGCCAGGATCTGGCCAACAAGTATGCGAAAAATGCGAAAGTACGAGCCAGATGAGGGCAAAACCCAGACCTAACCGAGACATAACCTGCGTTATCCTCTAAAATATTAATCGCAACCAAGGTTTAATTGACTGTTTCGGTGTGGAATGTCATTATTACGGGATACAAACCTGGAAAACCCCAGGATCTGGCCAACAAGTATGCGAAAAATGCGAAAGTACGAGCCAGATGAGGGCAAATCCCAGACCTAATCGAGACATAACCAGCGTTATCCTCTAAAATATTAATCGCAACCAAGGTTTAATTGACTGTTTCGGTGTGGTACCGCATTACTACTTGGTCCAAGCCAGAACAAGGCCAGGATCTGGCCAACAAGTATGCGAGAAATGCGAAAGTACGAACCAGATGAGGGCAAATCCCAGACCTAACCGAGACAAAACCGGCGTTATCCTCTAAAATATTAATCGCAACCAGGTTTAATTGACTGTTCAGGTGTGGAACCTCATTACTACGGGATCCAAACCAGAAAAAACCCAGCATCTGGCAAACAAGTATGCGAAAAAAGCGAAAGTATGAGCCAGATGATTGCGAATACCAGAACTCACCCAGACATAACCAGCGTTATCCTCTAAAACACTAATCGGAACCAGATTCTATTGACTGTTTCAGTGTAGTACCACATTACTACGTGATCCAAACCAGAAAAAGCCCAGGATCTGGCCAACAAGTATGCGAAAAATGCGAAAGTACGGGCCAGATGAGTGCAAATCCCAGACCTAACCGAGACATAACCAGCGTTATCTTCTAAAATATTAATCGCAACCAGGTTTAATTGACTGTTTCGGTGTGGAACCTCATTACTACGGGATCCAAACCAGAAAAAACCCAGGATCTTGCCAACAAATATGCGAAAAACGCGAAAGTATGAACCAGATGATTGCAAATACCAGAACTAACCCAGACATAGCCAGCGTTATCCTCTAAAATTCTATTCGGAACCAGCTTCTATTGACTGTTTCAGTGTGGTACCACATTACTACGTGATACAAACCAGAATAAGGCCAGGATATGGCCAACAAGTATGCGAAAAATGCGCAGTTACGAGCCAGATGAGGGCAAATCCCGGATCTAACCGAGTTATAACCGGCGTTATCCTCTAACATATTAATCGAAACCAGGTTTAATTGGCTGTTTCGGTGTGGAACGTCATTACTACGGGATCCTAACCAGAAAAAACCCAGGATCTGGCCAATAAATATGCGAAAAACGCGAAAGTATGGGCCAGATGATTGCAAATACCAGAACTAACCCAGACATAGCCAGCGTTATCCTCTAAAATACTAATCGGAACCAGCTTCTGTTGACTGTTTCAGTGTGGTACCACATTACTGCGTGATCCAAATCAGCAAAAAGCCTAGGATCTGGCCAACAAGAATGCAAAAATGCGAAACTACGGGCCAGGTGAGGGCAAATCCCAGACCTAACCGAGACATAACCAGCGTTATCCTCTAAAATATTAATTGCCACCAGGTTTAATTGACTGTTTCGGTGTAGTACCGCATTACTACGTGATACAAACCAGAGAAAGGCCAGGAACTTGCCAATAAGTATGCGAAAATTGCGGAAGTACGAGACACATGAGGGCAAATCCCAGACCTAACCGAGAAATAACGGGAGTTATCCTCTAAAATATTAATCGAAACCAGGTTTAATTGACTGTTTCAGTGTGGTCCCACATTACTACGTGATCCAAACCAGAAGAAGCCCAGGATCTGGCCAGCAAGTATGCGAAAAATGCGAAAGTACGAGCCGGATGAGGGCAAATCCCAGACCTAACCGAGACATAACCGGCGTTATCCTCTAAAATATTAATCGCAACCAGGTTTAATTGACTGTTTCGGTTTGGAACCTCGTTACTACGGGATCCTAACCAGAAAAAACCCAGGATCTGGCGACAAATATGCGAAAAACGCGAAAGTATGAGCCAGATGATTGCAAATACCAGAACTAACCCAGATATAGCCAGCGTTATCCTCTACAATACTATTCGGGTCCAGCTTTTATTGACTGTTTCAGTGTGGTACCACATTACTACGTGATCCAAAACAGAAAAAGCCCAGGATCTGGCCAACAAGTATGCGAGAAATGCGAAAGTACGAGCCAGATGAGGGCAGATCCCAGCCCTAACCGAGACATAACCGGCTTTATCCTCTAAAATATTAATCGCAACCGGGATTAATACCCTGTTCGGTGTGGTACCACATTACTACGTGGTCCGAGCCAGAAAAAGGCCAGGATCTGGCCAGCAAGTACGCGAAAAATGCGAAGGTACGAGCCAGATGAGGGCAAATCCCAGACCTAACCGAGATATAACCGGCGTTATCCTCTAAAATACTATTCGGAACCAGCTTTTATTGACTGTTTCAGTGAGGTACCTCATAACTACGTGATACAAACCAGAAAAAGGCCAGGATCTGGCCAACAAGTATGCGAAAAATGCGAAAGTACGAGCCAGATGAGGGCAAATCCCAGACCTAACCGAGACATAAACGGCGTTATCCTCTAAAATATTAATCGCAACCAGGTTTAATTGACTGTTTCAGTGTGGTCCCACATTACTACTTGGTCCAAGCCAGAAAAAGGCCAGGATCTGGCCAACAAGTATGGGAAAAATGCGAAGGTACGAGCCAGATGAGGGCAAATCCGAGACCTAACCGAGATATAACCGGCGTTATCCTCTAAAACACTAATCGGAACCAGCTTTTATTGACCGTTTCAGTGAGGTACCTCATTACTACGTGGTCCAAACCAGAAAAAACCCAGCATCTGGCCAACAAGTATGCGAAAAAAACGAAAGTATGAGCAAGATGATTGCAAATACCAGAACTAACCCAGACATAACCAGCGTTTTCCTCTAAAACACTAATCGGAACCAGTTTTTATTGACTGTTTCACTGTGGTACCACATTACTACGTGATCCAAACCAGAAAAAGCCCAGGATCTTGCGAACAAGTATGCGAGAAACGCGAAAGTACGGGCCAGATGAGGGCAAATCCCAGAACTAACCGAGACATAACCTGCGTTATCCTGTAAAATTTAAGTCGCAACCAGGTTTACTTGACTGTTTCAGTGTGGTACCCCATTACTACGTGATCCTAACAATAGTAGAACACAGGATCTGGCCATTCAAGTATGCGAACAATGCGAAAGTACGGGCCAGATGAGGGCAAATCCCAGACCTAACCGAGATATAACCGGCAATATCCTCTAAAATATTAATCGAAACCGGGTTTAATTGACTGTTTCAGTGAGGTACCTCATGACTACGTGGTCCAAACCAGAAAAAACCCAACATCTGGCCAACAAGTATGCGAAAAAAGCGAAAGTATGAGCAAGATGATTGCAAATACCAGAACTAACCCAGACATAACCAGCGTTATCCTCTAAAACACTAATCGGAACCAGTTTTTATTGACTGTTTCACTGTGGTACCACATTACTACGTGATCCAAACCAGAAAAAGCCCAGGATCTGGCCAACAAGTATGCGAAAAATGCGAAAGTACGAGCCAGATGAGGGCAAAACCCAGACCTAACCGAGACATAACCGGCGTTATCCTCTAAAATATTAATCGCAACCAGGTTTAGTTGACTGTTCAGGTGTGGAACCTCATTACTACGGGATCCACACCAGAAAAAACCCAGGATCTGGCCAACAAATATGCGAAAAACGCGAGAGTATGAGCCAGATGATTGCAAATACCAGAACTAACCCAGACGTAGCCAGCGTTATCCTCTAAAATACTATTCGGAACCAGTTTCTATTGACTGTTTCAGTGTGGTACCACATTACTACGTGATACAAACCAGAAAAAGGCCAGGATCTGGCCAACAAGTATGCGAAAAATGCGAAAGTACGAGCCAGATGAGGGCAAAACCCAGACCTAACCGAGACATAACCTGCGTTATCCTCTAAAATATTAATCGCAACCAAGGTTTAATTGACTGTTTCGGTGTGGAATGTCATTATTACGGGATACAAACCTGGAAAACCCCAGGATCTGGCCAACAAGTATGCGAAAAATGCGAAAGTACGAGCCAGATGAGGGCAAATCCCAGACCTAATCGAGACATAAACGGCGTTATCCTCTAAAATATTAATCGCAACCAGGTTTAATTGACTGTTTCAGTGTGGTCCCACATTAATACTTGGTCCAAGCCAGAAAAAGGCCAGGATCTGGCCAACAAGTATGGGAAAAATGCGAAGGTACGAGCCAGATGAGGGCAAATCCCGGATCTAACCGAGATATAACCGGCCTTATCCTCTTACATATTAATCGAAACCAGGTTTAATTGGCTGTTTCGGTGTGGAACGTCATTATTACGGGATCCAAGCCAGAAAAAACCCAGCATCTGGCTAACAAGTATGCGAAAAAAGCGAAAGTATGAGCAAGATGATTGCAAATACCAGAACGAACCCAGACATAACCAGAGTTATCCTCTAAAATACTATTCGCAACCAGCTTTTATTGACTGTTTCAGTGAGGTACCTCATTACTACGTGATACAAACCAGAAAAAGGCCAGGATCTGGCCAACAAGTATGCGAAAAATGCGAAAGTACGAGCCAGATGAGGGCAAATCCCAGACCTAACCGAGACATAAACGGCGTTATCCTCTAAAATATTAATCGCAACCAGGTTTAATTGACTGTTTCAGTGTGGTCCCACATTACTACTTGGTCCAAGCCAGAAAAAGGCCAGGAACTTGCCAATAAGTATGCGAAAATTGCGGAAGTACGAGACAGATGAGGGCAAATCCCAGACCTAACCGAGAAATAACGGGAGTTATCCTCTAAAATATTAATCGAAACCAGGTTTAATTGACTGTTTCAGTGTGGTCCCACATTACTACGTGATCCAAACCAGAAGAAGCCCAGGATCTGGCCAGCAAGTATGCGAAAAATGCGAAAGTACGAGCCGGATGAGGGCAAATCCCAGACCTAACCGAGACATAACCGGCGTTATCCTCTAAAATATTAATCGCAACCAGGTTTAATTGACTGTTTCGGTTTGGAACCTCGTTACTACGGGATCCTAACCAGAAAAAACCCAGGATCTGGCCAACAAATATGCGAAAAACGCGAAAGTATGAGCCAGATGATTGCAAATACCAGAACTAACCCAGATATAGCCAGCGTTATCCTCTAAAATACTATTCGGGTCCAGCTTTTATTGACTGTTTCAGTGTGGTACCACATTACTACGTGATCCAAAACAGAAAAAGCCCAGGATCTGGCCAACAAGTATGCGAGAAATGCGAAAGTACGAGCCAGATGAGGGCAGATCCCAGCCCTAACCGAGACATAACCGGCTTTATCCTCTAAAATATTAATCGCAACCGGGATTAATACCCTGTTCGGTGTGGTACCACATTACTACGTGGTCCGAGCCAGAAATAGGCCAGGATCTGGCCAGCAAGTACGCGAAAAATGCGAAGGTACGAGCCAGATGAGGGCAAATCCCAGACCTAACCGAGATATAACCGGCGTTATCCTCTAAAATACTATTCGGAACCAGCTTTTATTGACTGTTTCAGTGAGGTACCTCATAACTACGTGATACAAACCAGAAAAAGGCCAGGATCTGGCCAACAAGTATGCGAAAAATGCGAAAGTACGAGCCAGATGAGGGCAAATCCCAGACCTAACCGAGACATAAACGGCGTTATCCTCTAAAATATTAATCGCAACCAGGTTTAATTGACTGTTTCAGTGTGGTCCCACATTACTACTTGGTCCAAGCCAGAAAAAGGCCAGGATCTGGCCAACAAGTATGGGAAAAATGCGAAGGTACGAGCCAGATGAGGGCAAATCCGAGACCTAACCGAGATATAACCGGCGTTATCCTCTAAAACACTAATCGGAACCAGCTTTTATTGACCGTTTCAGTGAGGTACCTCATTACTACGTGGTCCAAACCAGAAAAAACCCAGCATCTGGCCAACAAGTATGCGAAAAAAACGAAAGTATGAGCAAGATGACTGCAAATACCAGAACTAACCCAGACATAACCAGCGTTTTCCTCTAAAACACTAATCGGAACCAGTTTTTATTGACTGTTTCACTGTGGTACCACATTACTACGTGATCCAAACCAGAAAAAGCCCAGGATCTTGCGAACAAGTATGCGAGAAATGCGAAAGTACGAGCCAGATGAGGGCAAATCCCAGAACTAACCGAGACATAACCTGCGTTATCCTGTAAAATTTAAGTCGCAACCAGGTTTACTTGACTGTTTCAGTGTGGTACCCCATTACTACGTGATCCTAACAATAGAAGAACACAGGATCTGGCCATTCAAGTATGCGAACAATGCGAAAGTACGGGCCAGATGAGGGCAAATCCCAGACCTAACCGAGATATAACCGGCAATATCCTCTAAAATATTAATCGAAACCGGGTTTAATTGACTGTTTCAGTGAGGTACCTCATGACTACGTGGTCCAAACCAGAAAAAACCCAGCATCTGGCCAACAAGTATACGAAAAAAGCGAAAGTATGAGCAAGATGGTTGCAAATACCAGAACTAACCCAGACATAACCAGCGTTATCCTCTAAAACACTAATCGGAACCAGTTTTTATTGACTGTTTCACTGTGGTACCACATTACTACGTGATCCAAACCAGAAAAAGCCCAGGATCTGGCCAACAAGTATGCGAAAAACGCGAAAGTACGAGCCAGATGAGGGCAAAACCCAGACCTAACCGAGACATAACCGGCGTTATCCTCTAAAATATTAATCTCAACCAGGTTTAGTTGACTGTTCAGGTGTGGAACCTCATTACTACGGGATCCACACCAGAAAAAACCCAGGATCTGGCCAACAAATATGCGAAAAACGCGAAAGTATGAGCCAGATGATTGCAAATACCAGAACTAACCCAGACATAGCCAGCGTTATCCTCTAAAATACTATTCGGAACCAGCTTCTATTGACTGTTTCAGTGTGGTACCACATTACTACGTGATACAAACCAGAAAAAGGCCAGGATCTGGCCAACAAGTAAGCGAAAAATGCGAAAGTACGAGCCAGATGAGGGCAAAACCCAGACCTAACCGAGACATAACCTGCGTTATCCTCTAAAATATTAATCGCAACCAAGGTTTAATTGACTGTTTCGGTGTGGTACCGCATTACTACGTGACACAAACCAGAAAAAGCCCAGGATCTTGCGAACAAGTATGCGAGAAACGCGAAAGTATGAGCCAGATGATTGCAAATACCAGAACTAACCGAGTCATAACCTGCGTTATCCTGTAAAATTTTAGTCGCAACCAGGTTTAATTGACTGTTTCAGTGTGGTACCACATTACTATGTGATCCAAACCAGAAAATAGCCCAGGATCTATCCATGAAGTATAAGAAATATGCGAAAGTATGAGCCTGATGAGGGCAAATCCTAGACCTAACCCAGACCTAACATGCGTTATCCTCAAAAATATTTATCAAGACCAGGTTTAACTGAATGCTTCAGTGTGGTACCACATTACTGCGTGATCCATACCAGAGAAAACCCAGGATCTGTTCAACAAGTATGTGAAAAATGCGAACGTATGACCCTGATGTGGGCAAATCCCAGACCTATCCCAGACCTAACTTGCATTGTCCTCTAAAATATTGATGGAAACCAGGTTTAATTGACTGTTTCAGTGTGGTACCACATTACTACGTGATCCAATCCAGAAATAGCCCAGGATCTAGCCACGAAGTATGAGAAATATGCGAAAGTATGAGCCTGATGAGAGCAAATCCTAGACCTAACCCAGACCTAACATGAATTATTCTCTAAAATATTGATCGAAACCTGGTTTAATCGACTGTTTCAGTGTGGTACCACAATACTACGTGATGCAATCCAGAAAAAGCCCAGGATCTAGCCATCAAGTATGAGAAATATGCGAAAGAATGAGCCTGATGAGGGCAAATCCTAGACCTAACCTAGACATAACATGAATTATTCTCTAAAATATTGATCATGACCAGGTTTAATTGATTGTTTCAGTGTGGTCCCATATTACTACGTGATCCAAACCAGAAAAAACCCAGGATCCGTTCAACAAGTATGTGAAGAATGCGAAAGTATGAGCCTGATGAGGGCAAATCCCAGACCTATCCCAGACCAAACTTGCGTTATCCTCTAAAATATTGATCGAAACCAGGTTTAATCGACTGCTTCAGTGTGGTTCCACATTGCTACGTGATCCAAACCAGAAAAAACCCAGGACCAGTTCAACAAGTATGTGAAAAACGCGAAAGTATGAGCCTGATGAGGGCGAATCCCAGACCTATCCCAGACCTAACTTGCGTTATCCTCTAAAATATTGATGGAAACCAGGTTTAATTGACTGTTTCAGTGTGGTCCCACATTTCTACTTGGTCCAAGCCAGAAAAAGGCCCGGATCTGGCCAACAAGTATGGGAAAAATGCGAAGGTACGAGCCAGATGAGGGCAAATCCGAGACCTAACCGAGATATAACCGGCGTTATCCTCTAAAACTCTAATCGGAACCAGCTTTTATTGACCGTCTCAGTGAGGTACCTCATTACTACGGGATTCAAACCAGAAAAAACCCAGGATCTGGCCAACAAATATGCGAAAAACGCGAAAGTATGAGCCAGATGATTGCAAATACCAGAACTAACCCAGACATAGCCAGCGTTATCCTCTAAAATACTATTCGGAACCAGCTTCTATTGACTGTTTCAGTGTGGTACCACATTACTACGTGATACAAACCAGAAAAAGGCCAGGATCTGGCCAACAAGTATGCGAAAAATGCGAAGGTACGAACCAGATGAGTGCAAATCCCAGACCTAACCGAGATATAACCGGCGTTATCCTCTAAAACACTAATCGGAACCAGCTTTTATTGACTGTTCCAGTGAGGTACCTCATTACTACGTGGTCCAAACCAGAAAAAAACCCAGGATCTGGCCAACAAGTATGCGAAAAATGCGAAAGTACGAGCCAGATGAGGGCAAATCCCAGACCTAACCGAGACATAACCGGCGTTATCCTCTACAATATTAATCGCAAACAGGTTCAATTGACTCTTCAGGTGTGGAACCTCATTACTACGGGATCCAAACCAGAAAATACCCAGGATCTGGCCAACAAATATGCGAAAAACGCGAAAGTATGAGCCAGATGATTGCAAATACCAGAACTAACCCAGACATAGCCAGCGTTATCCTCTAAAATACTATTCGGAACCAGCTTCTATTGACTGTTTCAGTGTGGTACCACATTACTACGTGATACAAAACCAGAAAAAGGCCAGGATCTGGCCAACAAGTATGCGAAAAATGCGAAGGTACGAAACAGATGAGTGCAAATCCCAGACCTAACCGAGATATAACCGGCGTTATCCTCTAAAACACTAATCGGAACCAGCTTTTATTGACTGTTTCAGTGAGGTACCTCATTACTTCGTGGTCCAAACCAGAAAAAACCCAGCATCTGGCCAACAAGTATGCGAAAAAAGCGAAAGTATGAGCAAGATGATTGCAAATACCAGAACTAACCCAGACATAACCAGCGTTATCCTCTAAAACAATAATCGGAACCAGTTTTTATTGACTGTTTCAGTGTGGTACCACATTACTACGTGATCCAAACCAGAAAAAGCCCAGGATCTGGCCAACAAGTATGCGAAAAATGCGAAAGTACGAGCCAGATGAGGGCAAAACCCAGACCTAACCGAGACATAACCGGCGTTATCCTCTAAAATATTAATCGCAACCAGGTTTAGTTGACTGTTCAGGTGTGGAACCTCATTACTACGGGATCCAAACCAGAAAAAACCCAGGATCTGGCCAACAAATATGCGAAAAACGCGAAAGTATGAACCAGATGATTGCAAATACCAGAACTAACCCAGACATAGCCAGCGTTATCCTCTAAAATACTATTCGGAACCAGCTTCTATTGACTGTTTCAGTGTGGTACCACATTACTACGTGATACAAACCAGAAAAAGGCCAGGATCTGGCCAACAAGTAAGCGAAAAATGCGAAAGTACGAGCCAGATGAGGGCAAAACCCAGACCTAACCGAGACATAACCTGCGTTATCCTCTAAAATATTAATCGCAACCAAGGTTTAATTGACTGTTTCGGTGTGGTACCGCATTACTACGTGACACAAACCAGAAAAAGCCCAGGATCTTGCGAACAAGTATGCGAGAAACGCGAAAGTATGAGCCAGATGATTGCAAATACCAGAACTAACCGAGTCATAACCTGCGTTATCCTGTAAAATTTTAGTCGCAACCAGGTTTAATTGACTGTTTCAGTGTGGTACCACATTACTATGTGATCCAAACCAGAAAATAGCCCAGGATCTATCCATGAAGTATAAGAAATATGCGAAAGTATGAGCCTGATGAGGGCAAATCCTAGACCTAACCCAGACCTAACATGCGTTATCCTCAAAAATATTTATCAAGACCAGGTTTAACTGAATGCTTCAGTGTGGTACCACATTACTGCGTGATCCATACCAGAGAAAACCCAGGATCTGTTCAACAAGTATGTGAAAAATGCGAACGTATGACCCTGATGTGGGCAAATCCCAGACCTATCCCAGACCTAACTTGCATTGTCCTCTAAAATATTGATGGAAACCAGGTTTAATTGACTGTTTCAGTGTGGTACCACATTACTACGTGATCCAATCCAGAAATAGCCCAGGATCTAGCCACGAAGTATGAGAAATATGCGAAAGTATGAGCCTGATGAGAGCAAATCCTAGACCTAACCCAGACCTAACATGAATTATTCTCTAAAATATTGATCGAAACCTGGTTTAATCGACTGTTTCAGTGTGGTACCACAATACTACGTGATGCAATCCACAAAAAGCCCAGGATCTAGCCATCAAGTATGAGAAATATGCGAAAGAATGAGCCTGATGAGGGCAAATCCTAGACCTAACCTAGACATAACATGAATTATTCTCTAAAATATTGATCATGACCAGGTTTAATTGATTGTTTCAGTGTGGTCCCATATTACTACGTGATCCAAACCAGAAAAAACCCAGGATCCGTTCAACAAGTATGTGAAGAATGCGAAAGTATGAGCCTGATGAGGGCAAATCCCAGACCTATCCCAGACCAAACTTGCGTTATCCTCTAAAATATTGATCGAAACCAGGTTTAATCGACTGCTTCAGTGTGGTTCCACATTGCTACGTGATCCAAACCAGAAAAAACCCAGGACCAGTTCAACAAGTATGTGAAAAACGCGAAAGTATGAGCCTGATGAGGGCGAATCCCAGACCTATCCCAGACCTAACTTGCGTTATCCTCTAAAATATTGATGGAAACCAGGTTTAATTGACTGTTTCAGTGTGGTACCACATTACTACGTGATCCAATCCAGAAATAGCCCAGGATCCAGCCATGAAGTATGAGAAATATGCGAAAGTATGAGCCTGATGAGGGCAAATCCTAGACCTAACCCAAACCTAACATGCGTTATCCTCAAAAATATTGATCGAAACCTGGTTTAATCGACTGTTTCAGTGTGGTACCACATTACTACGTGATCCAATCCAGAAATAGCCCAGGATCTAGCCATGAAGTATGAGAAATATGCGAAAGAATGAGCCTGATGAGAGCAAATCCCAGACCTAACCTAGACCTAACATGAAATATTCTCTAAAACATTGATCGAAACCAGGTTTAATTGACTGTTCCAGTGTGGTCCCACATTACTACCTGATCCAAACCAGGAAAAACCCAGGATCTGTTCAACAAGTATGTGAAAAACGCGAAAGTATGAGCCTGATGAGGGCAAATCCCAGACCTATCCCAGACCTAACTTGCGTTATCCTCTAAAATATTGATCGAAACCAGGTTTAATCGACTGCTTCAGTGTGGTACCACACTACTACGTGACCCAAACAGGAAAAAACCCAGGATCTGATCAACAAGTATGTGAAAAACGCGAAAGTATGAGCCTGATGAGGGCAAATCCCAGACCTATCCCAGACCTAACTTGCGTTATCCTCTAAAATATTGAACGAAACCAGGTTTAATTGACTGTTTCAGCGTGGTACCACATTAGTACGTGACCCAAACCGGAAAAAACCCAGGATCTGTTCAACAAGTATGTGAAAAACGCGAAAGTATGAGCCTGATGAGGGCAAATCCCAGACCTATCCCACACCTAACTTGCGTTATCCTCAAAAATATTGATAGAAACCTGGTTTAATCGACTGTTTGAGTGTGTTACCACATTACTACGTGATCCAATCCAGAAATAGCCCAGGATCCAGCCATGAAGTATGAGAAATATGCGAAAGTATGAGCCTGATGAGGGCAAATCCTAGACCTAACCCAAAGCTAACATGCGTTATCCTCAAAAATATTGATCGAAACCTGGTTTAATCGACTGTTTCAGTGTGGTACCACATTACTACGTGATGCAATCCAGAAAAAGCCCAGGATCTAGCCATCAAGTATGAGAAATATGCGAAAGAATGAGCCTGATGAGGGCAAATCCTAGACCTAACCTAGACATAACATGAATTATTCTCTAAAATATTGATCATGACCAGGTTTAATTGATTGTTTCAGTGTGGTCCCATATTACTACGTGATCCAAACCAGAAAAAACCCAGGATCCGTTCAACAAGTATGTGAAGAATGCGAAAGTATGAGCCTGATGAGGGCAAATCCCAGACCTATCCCAGACCAAACTTGCGTTATCCTCTAAAATATTGATCGAAACCAGGTTTAATCGACTGCTTCAGTGTGGTTCCACATTGCTACGTGATCCAAACCAGAAAAAACCCAGGACCAGTTCAACAAGTATGTGAAAAACGCGAAAGTATGAGCCTGATGAGGGCGAATCCCAGACCTATCCCAGACCTAACTTGCGTTATCCTCTAAAATATTGATGGAAACCAGGTTTAATTGACTGTTTCAGTGTGGTACCACATTACTACGTGATCCAATCCAGAAATAGCCCAGGATCCAGCCATGAAGTATGAGAAATATGCGAAAGTATGAGCCTGATGAGGGCAAATCCTAGACCTAACCCAAACCTAACATGCGTTATCCTCAAAAATATTGATCGAAACCTGGTTTAATCGACTGTTTCAGTGTGGTACCACATTACTACGTGATCCAATCCAGAAATAGCCCAGGATCTAGCCATGAAGTATGAGAAATATGCGAAAGAATGAGCCTGATGAGAGCAACTCCCAGACCTAACCTAGACCTAACATGAAATATTCTCTAAAACATTGATCGAAACCAGGTTTAATTGACTGTTCCAGTGTGGTCCCACATTACTACCTGATCCAAACCAGGAAAAACCCAGGGTCTGTTCAACAAGTATGTGAAAAACGCGAAAGTATGAGCCTGATGAGGGCAAATCCCAGACCTATCCCAACCCTAACTTGCGTTATCCTCTAAAATATTGATCGAAACCAGGTTTAATCGACTGCTTCAGTGTGGTACCACACTACTACGTGACCCAAACAGGAAAAAACCCAGGATCTGTTCAACAAGTATGTGAAAAACGCGAAAGTATGAGCCTGATGAGGGCAAATCCCAGACCTATCCCAGACCTAACTTGCGTTATCCTCTAAAATATTGAACGAAACCAGGTTTAATTGACTGTTTCAGCGTGGTACCACATTAGTACGTGACCCAAACCGGAAAAAACCCAGGATCTGTTCAACAAGTATGTGAAAAACGCGAAAGTATGAGCCTGATGAGGGCAAATCCCAGACCTATCCCAGACCTAACTTGCGTTATCCTCAAAAATATTGATAGAAACCTGGTTTAATCGACTGTTTGAGTGTGGTACCACATTACTACGTGATCCAATCCAGAAATAGCCCAGGATCTAGCCATGAAGTATGAGAAATATGCGAAAGAATGAGCCTGATGAGAGCAAATCCCAGACCTAACCTAGACCTAACATGAAATATTCTCTAAAACATTGATCGAAACCAGGTTTAATTGACTGTTCCAGTGTGGTCCCACATTACTACCTGATCCAAACCAGGAAAAACCCAGGATCTGTTCAACAAGTATGTGAAGAATGCGAAAGTATGAGCCTGATGAGGGCAAATCCCAGACCTATCCCAGACCAAACTTGCGTTATCCTCTAAAATATTGATCGAAACCAGGTTTAATCGACTGCTTCAGTGTGGTACCACACTACTACGTGACCCAAGCAGGAAAAAACCCAGGATCTGTTCAACAAGTATGTGAAAAACGCGAAAGTATGAGCCTGATGAGGGCAAATCCCAGACCTATCCCAGACCTAACTTGCGTTATCCTCAAAAATATTGATAGAAACCTGGTTTAATCGACTGCTTCAGTGTGGTACCACACTACTACGTGACCCAAACAGGAAAAAACCCAGGATCTGTTCAACAAGTATGTGAAAAACGCGAAAGTATGAGCCTGATGAGGGCAAATCCCAGACATATCCCAGACCTAACTTGCGTTATCCTCAAAAATATTGATAGAAACCTGGTTTAATCGACTGTTCCAGTGTGGTACCACATTACTACGTGATCCAATCCAGAAATAGCCCAGGATCTAGCCATGAAGTATGAGAAATATGCGAAAGAATGAGCCTGATGAGAGCAAATCCCAGACCTAACCTAGACATAACATGAAATATTCTCTAAAACATTGATCGAAACCAGGTTTAATTGACTGTTCCAGTGTAGTCCCACATTACTACCTGATCCAAACCAGGAATAACCCAGGATCTGTTCAACAAGTATGTGAAAAACGCGAAAGTATGAGCCTGATGAGGGCAAATCCCTGGGCTAACCTAGACCTAACACGCGTTATCCTCAAAAATATTGATCGAAACCTGGTTTAATCGACAGTTTCAGTGTGGTACCACATTACTACGTGATCCAATCCAGAAATAACCCAGGATCTAGCCATGAAGTATGAGAAATATGCGAAAGTATGAGCCTGACGATGGCAAATCCTAGACCTAACGCAGACCTAACATGCGTTATCCTCTAAAATATTTATCAAGGCCAGGTTTATTTGATTGTTTCAGTGTGGTCCCACATTAATACGTAATCCAAACCAGAAAAAACCCAGGATCCGTTCAACAAGTATGTGAAGAATGCGAAAGTATGAGTCTGATGAGTGAAAATCCCCGGCCTAACCTAGACCTAACATGCGTTATCCTCAAAAATATTGATCGAAACCAGGTTTAATGTACTGTTTCAGTGTGGTACCACACTACTACGTGATCCAAACCAGAAAAAACCCAGGATCTGTTCAACAAGTATGTGAAAAACGCGAAAGTATGAGCCTGATGAGGGCAAATCCCAGACCTATCCCAGATCTAACTTGCGTTGTCCTCTAAGATATTGATCGAAACCAGGTTTAATTGACTGTTTCAGTGTTGTACTTCATTACTACATGATGCAATCCAGAAAAAGCCCAGGATCTAGCCATCAAGTATGAGAAATATGCGAAAGTATGAGCCTGATGAGGGCGAATCCCAGACCTATCCCAGACCTAACATGCGTTATCCTCTAAAACATTAATCGAAACCAGGTTTAATCGACTGTTTCAGTGTGGTACCACATTACTACGTGATCCAAACAAGAAAAAAAGCCAGGATCTTGTCAACGAGTATGTGAAGTGTGCGAAAGTATGAGTCTGATGAGGGCTAATCCCAGACCTAACCTAGACCTAACATGAATTATTCTCTAAAATATTGATGGAAACCAGGTTTAATTGACTGTTTTAGTTGTGGTACCACTTTACTACGTGATCCAAAGCAGAAAAAACCCTCGATCAGGTCAACATGCATGTTAAAACTGCGAAAGTATGAGCCTGATGAGGGCTAATCCCAGACCTATCCCAGACCTAACTTGCGTTATCCTCTAAAATAGTGATCGAAACCAGGTTTAATTGACTGTTTTAGTTGTGGTACCACTTTACTACGTGATCCAAAGCAGAAAAAACACTTGATCAGGTCAACATGCATGTTAAAACTGCGAAAGTATGACCCTGATGAGGGCAAATCCCAGGCCTAACCTAGGCCTAACATGCGTTATCTTCTAAAATATTGAGCGAAACCAGGTTTAATTGACTGTTTCAGTGTGGTACCACATTACTACGTGACCCAAACCGGAAAAAACCCAGGATCTGTTCAACAAGTATGTGAAAAACGCGAAAGTATGAGCCTGATGAGGGCAAATCCCAGACCAATCCCAGACCTAACTTGCATTATCCTCTAAAATATTGATCCAAACCAGGTTTAATGGACTGTTTCAGTGTGGTACCTTTCTACTACGTGATACAAAGCAGAAAAAACCCTCGATCACGTCAACATGTATGTTAAGACTGCGAAAGTATGACCCTGATGAGGGCAAATCCCAGGCCTAACCTAGACCTAACATGCGTTGTCCTCTAAAATATTGATGGAAACCAGTCTTAATTGACTGTTTCAGTGTTGCACTTCATTACTACGTGATGCAATCCAGAAAAAGCCCAGGATCTAGGTATCAAGTATGAGAAATATGCGAAAGAATGAGCCCGACGAGAGCAAATCCCAGAACTAACCTGGACCTAACATGAATTATTCTCTAAAATATTGATCAAAACCGGGCTTAATTGACTGTTTCAGTGTGGTACCACATTACTACGTGACCCAATCCAGAAATAGCCCAGGATCCAGCCATGAAGTATGAGAAATATGCGAAAGTATAAGCCTGATGGGGGCAAATCCTAGACCTAACCCAGACCTAACATGCGTTATCCTCTAAAATATTTATCAAGACCAGGTTTAATTGAATGTTTCAGTGAGGTACCACATTACTACATGATACAATCCAGAAATAGCCTAGGATCTAGCCATGAAGTATGAGAAAAATGCGAAAGTATGAGCCTGATGAGTGAAAATCCCAGACCTAACCTAGACCTAACATGCGTTATCCTCAAAAATATTGATCGAAACCAGGTTTAATCGACTGTTTCAGTGTGGTACTACACTACTACGTGGCCCAAACAGGAAAAAACCCAGGATCTTTTCAACAAGTATGTGAAAAACGCGAAAGTATGAGCCTGATGAGGGCAAATCCCAGACCAATCCCAGACCTAACTTGCATTATCCTCTAAAATATTGATCCAAACCAGGTTTAATGGACTGTTTCAGTGTGGTACCTTTTTACTACGTGATACAAAGCAGAAAAAACCCTCGATCACGTCAACATGTATGTTAAGACTGCGAAAGTATGACCCTGATGAGGGCAAATCCCAGGCCTAACCTAGACCTAACATGCGTTGTCCTCTAAAATATTGATGGAAACCAGTCTTAATTGACTGTTTCAGTGTTGCACTTCATTACTACGTGATGCAATCCAGAAAAAGCCCAGGATCTAGGTATCAAGTATGAGAAAAATGCGAAAGAATGAGCCCGACGAGAGCAAATCCCAGACCTAACCTGGACCTAACATGAATTATTCTCTAAAATATTGATCAAAACCAGGCTTAATTGACTGTTTCAGTGTGGTACCACATTACTACGTGACCCAATCCAGAAATAGCCCAGGATCCAGCCATGAAGTATGAGAAATATGCGAAAGTATAAGCCTGATGGGGGCAAATCCTAGACCTAACCCAGACCTAACATGCGTTATCCTCTAAAATATTTATCAAGACCAGGTTTAATTGAATGTTTCAGTGAGGTACCACATTACTACATGATACAATCCAGAAATAGCCTAGGATCTAGCCATGAAGTATGAGAAAAATGCGAAAGTATGAGCCTGATGAGTGAAAATCCCAGACCTAACCTAGACCTAACATGCGTTATCCTCAAAAATATTGATCGAAACCAGGTTTAATCGACTGTTTCAGTGTGGTACCACACTACTACGTGGCCCAAACAGGTAAAAACCCAGGATCTTTTCAACAAGTATGTGAAAAACGCGAAAGTATGAGCCTGATGAGGGCAAATCCCAGACCTATTCCAGACCTATCTTGCGTTATCCTCAAAAATATTGATAGAAACCTGGTTTAATCGACTGTTCCAGTGTGGTACCACATTACTACGTGATCCAATCCAGAAATAGCCCAGGATCTAGCCATGAAGTATGAGAAATATGCGAAAGAATGAGCCTGATGAGAGCAAATCCCAGACCTAACCTTGACATAACATGAAATATTCTCTAAAACATTGATCGAAACCAGGTTTAATTGACTGTTCCAGTGTAGTCCCACATTACTACCTGATCCAAACCAGGAAAAACCCAGGATCTGTTCAACAAGTATGTGAAAAACGCGAAAGTATGAGCCTGATGAGGGCAAATCCCTGGGCTAACCTAGACCTAACACGCGTTATCCTCAAAAATATTGATCGAAACCTGGTTTAATCGACAGTTTCAGTGTGGTACCACATTACTACGTGATCCAATCCAGAAATAACCCAGGATCTAGCCATGAAGTATGAGAAATATGCGAAAGTATGAGCCTGACGATGGCAAATCCTAGACCTAACGCAGACCTAACATGCGTTATCCTCTAAAATATTTATTAAGGCCAGGTTTATTTGATTGTTTCAGTGTGGTCCCACATTAATACGTAATCCAAACCAGAAAAAACCCAGGATCCGTTCAACAAGTATGTGAAGAATGCGAAAGTATGAGTCTGATGAGTGAAAATCCCCGGCCTAACCTAGACCTAACATGCGTTATCCTCAAAAATATTGATCGAAACCAGGTTTAATGTACTGTTTCAGTGTGGTACCACACTACTACGTGATCCAAACCAGAAAAAACCAAGGATCTGTTCAACAAGTATGTGAAAAACGCGAAAGTATGAGCCTGATGAGGGCAAATCCCAGACCTATCCCAGACCTAACTTGCGTTGTCCTCTAAGATATTGATCGAAACCAGGTTTAATTGACTGTTTCAGTGTTGTACTTCATTACTACATGATGCAATCCAGAAAAAGCCCAGGATCTAGCCATCAAGTATGAGAAATATGCGAAAGTATGAGCCTGATGAGGGCGAATCCCAGACCTATCCCAGACCTAACATGCGTTATCCTCTAAAACATTAATCGAAACCAGGTTTAATCGACTGTTTCAGTGTGGTACCACATTACTACGTGATCCAAACAAGAAAAAAACCCAGGATCTTGTCAACGAGTATGTGAAGTGTGCGAAAGTATGAGTCTGATGAGGGCTAATCCCAGACCTAACCTAGACCTAACATGAATTATTCTCTAAAATATTGATCGAAACCAGGTTTAATTGACTGTTTTAGTTGTGGTACCACTTTACTACGTGATCCAAAGCAGAAAAAACCCTCGATCAGGTCAACATGCATGTTAAAACTGCGAAAGTATGAGCCTGATGAGGGCTAATCCCAGACCTATCCCAGACCTAACTTGCGTTATCCTCTAAAATAGTGATCGAAACCAGGTTTAATTGACTGTTTTAGTTGTGGTACCACTTTACTACGTGATCCAAAGCAGAAAAAACACTTGATCAGGTCAACATGCATGTTAAAACTGCGAAAGTATGACCCTGATGAGGGCAAATCCCAGGCCTAACCTAGGCCTAACATGCGTTATCTTCTAAAATATTGAGCGAAACCAGGTTTAATTGACTGTTTCAGTGTGGTACCACATTACTACGTGACCCAAACCGGAAAAAACCCAGGATCTGTTCAACAAGTATGTGAAAAACGCGAAAGTATGAGCCTGATGAGGGCAAATCCCAGACCAATCCCAGACCTAACTTGCATTATCCTCTAAAATATTGATCCAAACCAGGTTTAATGGACTGTTTCAGTGTGGTACCTTTTTACTACGTGATACAAAGCAGAAAAAACCCTCGATCACGTCAACATGTATGTTAAGACTGCGAAAGTATGACCCTGATGAGGGCAAATCCCAGGCCTAACCTAGACCTAACATGCGTTGTCCTCTAAAATATTGATGGAAACCAGTCTTAATTGACTGTTTCAGTGTTGCACTTCATTACTACGTGATGCAATCCAGAAAAAGCCCAGGATCTAGGTATCAAGTATGAGAAATATGCGAAAGAATGAGCCCGACGAGAGCAAATCCCAGACCTAACCTGGACCTAACATGAATTATTCTCTAAAATATTGATCAAAACCAGGCTTAATTGACTGTTTCAGTGTGGTACCACATTACTACGTGACCCAATCCAGAAATAGCCCAGGATCCAGCCATGAAGTATGAGAAATATGCGAAAGAATGAGCCTGATGAGAGCAAATCCTAGACCTAACCCAGACCTAACATGCGTTATCCTCTAAAATATTTATCAAGACCAGGTTTAATTGAATGTTTCAGTGAGGTACCACATTACTACATGATACAATCCAGAAATAGCCTAGGATCTAGCCATGAAGTATGAGAAAAATGCGAAAGTATGAGCCTGATGAGTGAAAATCCCAGACCTAACCTAGACCTAACATGCGTTATCCTCAAAAATATTGATCGAAACCAGGTTTAATCGACTGTTTCAGTGTGGTACCACACTACTACGTGGCCCAAACAGGAAAAAACCCAGGATCTTTTCAACAAGTATGTGAAAAACGCGAAAGTATGAGCCTGATGAGGGCAAATCCGAGACCTAACCCAAACCTAACATGCGTTATCCTCTAAAATATTGATCCAAACCAGGTTTAATGGACTGTTCCAGTGTGGTACCACATTACTACGTGATCCAATCCAGAAATAGCCCAGGATCTAGCCATGAAGTATGAGAAATATGCGAAAGTATGAGCCTGACGAGGGCAAATCCTAGACCAAACCCAGACCTGACATGCGTTATCCTCTAAAATATTTATCATGACCAGGTTTAATTGATTGTTTCAGTGTGGTCCCACATTACTACGTGATCCAAACCAGAAAAAACCCAGGATCCGTTCAACAAGTATGTGAAGAATGCGAAAGTATGAGTCTGATGAGTGATAATCCCTGGGCTAACCTAGACCTAGCATGCGTTATCCTCAAAAATATTGATCGAAACCTGGTTTAATCGACTGTTTCAGTGTGGTACCACACTACTACGTGACCCAAACAGGAAAAAACCCAGGATCTGTTCAACAAGTATGTGAAAAACGCGAATGTATGAGCCTGATGAGGGCAAGTCCCAGGGCTAACCTAGACCTAACATGCGTTATCCTCTAAAATATTGATCCAAACCAGGTTTAATGGACTGTTCCAGGGTGGTACCACTTTACTACGTGATCCAAAGCATTAAGAACCCTCGATCAGGTCAACATGTATGTTAAAACTGCGAAGGTATGACCCTGATGAGGGCAAATCCCAGGCCTTACCTAGACCTAACATGCGTTGTCCTCTAAAATATTGATGGAAACCAGGTTTAATTGACTGTTTCAGTGTTGTACTTCATTACTACGTGATGCAATCCAGAAATAGCCCAGGATCTAGCCATGAAGTATGAGAAATATGCGAAAGAATGAGCCTGATGAGAGCAAATCCCAGACCTAACCTAGACATAACATGAAATATTCTCTAAAACATTGATCGAAACCAGGTTTAATTGACTGTTCCAGTGTAGTCCCACATTACTACCTGATCCAAACCAGGAAAAACCCAGGATCTGTTGAACAAGTATGTGAAAAACGCGAAAGTATGAGCCTGACGAGGGCAAATCCCAGACCTGTCCCAGACCTAAGTTGCGTTATCCTCAAAAATATTGATCGAAACCTGGTTTAATCGACAGTTTCAGTGTGGTACCACATTACTACGTGATCCAATCCAGAAATAACCCAGGATCTAGCCATGAAGTATGAGAAATATGCGAAAGTATGAGCCAGACGGTGGCAAACCCTAGACCTAACGCAGACCTAACATGCGTTATCCTCTAAAATATTTATCAAGGCCAGGTTTATTTGATTGTTTCAGTGTGGTCCCACATTAATACGTAATCCAAACCAGAAAAAACCCAGGATCCGTTCAACAAGTATGTGAAGAATGCGAAAGTATGAGTCTGATGAGTGAAAATCCCAGGCCTAACCTAGACCTAACATGCGTTATCCTCAAAAATATTGATCGCAACCTGATTTAATCGACTGTTTCAGTGTGGTACCACATTACTATGTGATCCAAACCAGAAAAAACCCACGATCCGTTCAACAAGTATGTGAAGAATGCGAAAGTATGAGTCTGATGAGTGAAAATCCCCGGCCTAACCTAGACCTAACATGCGTTATCCTCAAAAATATTGATCGAAACCAGGTTTAATCGACTGTTTCAGTGTGGTACCACACTACTACGTGACCCAAACCGGAAAAAACCCAGGATCTGTTCAACAAGTATGTGAAAAACGCGAAAGTATGAGCCTGATGAGGGCAAGTCCCAGGGCTAACCTAGACCTAACATGCGTTATCCTCTAAAATATTGATCCAAATCAGGTTTAATGGACTGTTTCAGTGTGGTACCACTTTACTACGTGATCCAAAGCAGAAATAGCCCAGGATCCAGCCATGAAGTATGAGAAATATGCGAAAGTATGAGCCTGATGGGGGCAAATCCTAGACCTAACCCAGACCTGACATGCGTTGTCCTCTAAAATATTGATCCAAACCAGGCTTAATTGAATGTTTCAGTGTGGTACCACATTACTATGTGATCCAAACCAGTAAAAACCCAGGATCCGTTCAACAAGTATGTGAAGAATGCGAAAGTACGAGTCTGCTGAGTGAAAATCCCCGGTCTAACCTAGACCTAACATGCGTTATCCTCAAAAATATTGATCGAAACCAGGTTTAATCGACTGTTTCAGTGTGGTACCACACTACTACCTGACCCAAACCGGAAAAACCCAGGATCTGTTGAACAAGTATGTGAAAAACGCGAAAGTATGAGCCTGACGAGGGCAAATCCCAGACCTGTCCCAGACCTAAGTTGCGTTATCCTCAAAAATATTGATCGAAACCTGGTTTAATCGACTGTTTCAGTGTGGTACCACATTACTACGTGATCCAATCCAGAAATAGCCCAGGATCTTGTCATGAAGTATGAGAAATATGCGAAAGTTTGAGCCTGACGAGGGCAAATCCTAGACCTAACGCAGACCTAACATGCTTTATCCTCTAAAATATTTATCAAGACCAGGTTTATTTGATTGTTTCAGTGTGGTCCCTCATTACTACGTAATCCAAACCAGAAAAAAACCAGGATCCGTTCAACAAGTATGTGAAGAATACGAAAGCATGAGTCTGATGAGTGAAAATCCCAGGCCTAACCTAGACCTAACATGCGTTATCCTCAAAAATATTGATCGCAACCTGATCTAATCGACTGTTTCAGTGTGGTACCACATTACTATGTGATCCAAACCAGAAAATAACCCAGGATCCGTTCAACAAGTATGTGAAGAATACGAAAGTATGAGTCTGATGAGTGAAAATCCCAGGCCTAACCTAGACCTAACATGCGTTATCCTCAAAAATATTGATCCAAACCTGGTTTAATCGACTGTTTCAGTGTGGTACCACATTACTATGTGATCCAAACCGGAAAATAACCCAGGATCTGTTCAACGAGTATGTGAAGTGTGCGAAAGTATGAGTCTGATGAGGGCAAATCCCAGACCTAACCCAAACCTAACATGCGTTATCCTCTAAAATATTTATCAAGACCAGGTTTAATTGAATGTTTCAGTGTGGTGCCACTTTACTACGTGATCCAAAGCAGAAAAAACCGTCGATCAGGACAACATGTATGTTAAAACTGCGAAAGTATGACCCTGATGAGGGCAAATCCCAGGCCTAACCTAGACCTAACTTGCGTTGTCCTCTAAAATATTGATGGAAACCAGGTTTAATTGACTGCTTCAGTGTTGTACTTCATTACTACGTGATGCAATCCAGAAAAAGCCCAGGATCTAGCCACCAAGTATGAGAAATATGCGAAGGTATGAGCCTCATGAGGGCGAATCCCAGACCTATCCCAGACCTAACTTGCGTTATCCTCTAAAATATTCATCGAAATCAGGCTTAATTGACTGTTTCAGCGTGGTACCACATTACTACGTGATACAATCCAGAAACAGCCCAGGATCTAGCCATGAAGTATGAGAAATATGCGAAAGTATCAGCCTCATGAGGGCAAATCCTAGACCTAACCCAAACCTAACATGCGTTATCCTCTAAAATATTTATCAAGACCAGGTTTAATTGAATGTTCCAGTGTGGTACCACATTACTACGTGATCCAATCCAGAAATAGCCCAGGATCCAGCCATGAAGTATGAGAAATATGCGAAAGTATGAGCCTGATGGGGGCAAATCCAAGTCCTAACCCAGACCTAACATGCGTTATCCTCTAAAATATTGATTCAAACCCGGTTTAATGGACTGTTTCAGTGTGGTACCACTTTACTACGTGATCCAAAGCAGAAAAAACCCTCGATCACGTCAACATGTAAGTTAAAACTGCGAAAGTATGACCCTGATCAGTGAAAATCCCAGACCTAACCTAGACCTAACATGCGTTATCCTCTAAAATATTGATCCAAACCAGGATTAATGGACTGTTTCAGTGTGGGCCCACATTACTACGTGATCCAAACCAGTAAAAACCCAGGATCTGTTCAACAAGTATGTGAAAAACGCGAAAGTATGAGCCTGATGAGGGCAAATCCCAGACCTATCCCAGACCAAACTTGCGTTATCCTCTAAAATATTGATCGAAACCAGTTTTAATTGACTGTTTCAGTGTGGTACCACATTACTACGTGATCCAAACCAGAAATAGCCCAGGATCCAGCCATGAAGTATGAGAAATATGCGAAAGTATGAGCCTGATGGGGGCAAATCCAAGTCCTAACCCAGACCTACCATGCGTTATCCTCTAAAATATTGATTCAAACCCGGTTTAATGGACTGTTTCAGTGTGGTACCACTTTACTACGTGATCCAAAGCAGAAAAAACCCTCGATCACGTCAACATGTAAGTTAAAACTGCGAAAGTATGACCCTGATGAGTGAAAATCCCAGACCTAACCTAGACCTAACATGCGTTGTCCTCTAAAATATTGATGGAAACCAGGTTGAGTTAATTGTTTCAGTGTTGTACTTCATTACTACGTGATGCAAACCGGAAAAAGCCCAGAATCTAGCCATCAAGTATGAGAAATATGCGAAAGAATGAGCCTGATGAGAGCAAATCCCAGACCTATCCCAGACCAAACTTGCGTTATCCTCTAAAATATTGATCGAAACCAGTTTTAATTGACTGTTTCAGTGTGGTACCACATTACTACGTGATCCAAACCAGAAATAGCCCAGGATCCAGCCATGAAGTATGAGAAATATGCGAAAGTATGAGCCTGATGGGGGCAAATCCAAGTCCTAACCCAGACCTAACATGCGTTATCCTCTAAAATATTGATTCAAACCCGGTTTAATGGACTGTTTCAGTGTGGTACCACTTTACTACGTGATCCAAAGCAGAAAAAACCCTCGATCACGTCAACATGTAAGTTAAAACTGCGAAAGTATGACCCTGATCAGTGAAAATCCCAGACCTAACCTAGACCTAACATGCGTTATCCTCTAAAATATTGATCCAAACCAGGATTAATGGACTGTTTCAGTGTGGGCCCACATTACTACGTGATCCAAACCAGTAAAAACCCAGGATCTGTTCAACAAGTATGTGAAAAACGCGAAAGTATGAGCCTGATGAGGGCAAATCCCAGACCTATCCCAGACCAAACTTGCGTTATCCTCTAAAATATTGATCGAAACCAGTTTTAATTGACTGTTTCAGTGTGGTACCACATTACTACGTGATCCAAACCAGAAATAGCCCAGGATCCAGCCATGAAGTATGAGAAATATGCGAAAGTATGAGCCTGATGGGGGCAAATCCAAGTCCTAACCCAGACCTACCATGCGTTATCCTCTAAAATATTGATTCAAACCCGGTTTAATGGACTGTTTCAGTGTGGTACCACTTTACTACGTGATCCAAAGCAGAAAAAACCCTCGATCACGTCAACATGTAAGTTAAAACTGCGAAAGTATGACCCTGATGAGTGAAAATCCCAGACCTAACCTAGACCTAACATGCGTTATCCTCTAAAATATTGATGGAAACCAGGTTTAATTGACTGTTTCAGTGTGGTACCACATTACTACGTGGTCCAATCCAGAAATAGCCCAGGATCTAGCCACGAAGTATGAGAAATATGCGAAAGTATGAGCCTGATGAGAGCAAATCCTAGACCTAACCCAGACCTAACATGAATTATTCTCTAAAATATTGATCGAAACCTGGTTTAATCGACTGTTTCAGTGTGGTACCACAATACTACGTGATGCAATCCACAAAAAGCCCAGGATCTAGCCATCAAGTATGAGAAATATGCGAAAGAATGAGCCTGATGAGGGCAAATCCTAGACCTAACCTAGACATAACATGAATTATTCTCTAAAATATTGATCATGACCACGTTTAATTGATTGTTTCAGTGTGGTCCCATATTACTACGTGATCCAAACCAGAAAAAACCCAGGATCCGTTCAACAAGTATGTGAAGAATGCGAAAGTATGAGCCTGATGAGGGCAAATCCCAGACCTATCCCAGACCAAACTTGCGTTATCCTCTAAAATATTGATCGAAACCAGGTTTAATCGACTGCTTCAGTGTGGTTCCACATTGCTACGTGATCCAAACCAGAAAAAACCCAGGACCAGTTCAACAAGTATGTGAAAAACGCGAAAGTATGAGCCTGATGAGGGCGAATCCCAGACCTATCCCAGACCTAACTTGCGTTATCCTCTAAAATATTGATGGAAACAAGGTTTAATTGACTGTTTCAGTGTGGTACCACATTACTACGTGATCCAATCCAGAAATAGCCCAGGATCCAGCCATGAAGTATGAGAAATATGCGAAAGTATGAGCCTGATGAGGGCAAATCCTAGACCTAACCCAAACCTAACATGCGTTATCCTCAAAAATATTGATCGAAACCTGGTTTAATCGACTGTTTCAGTGTGGTACCACATTACTACGTGATCCAATCCAGAAATAGCCCAGGATCTAGCCATGAAGTATGAGAAATATGCGAAAGAATGAGCCTGATGAGAGCAAATCCCAGACCTAACCTAGACCTAACATGAAATATTCTCTAAAACATTGATCGAAACCAGGTTTAATTGACTGTTCCAGTGTGGTCCCACATTACTACCTGATCCAAACCAGGAAAAACCCAGGATCTGTTCAACAAGTATGTGAAAAACGCGAAAGTATGAGCCTGATGAGGGCAAATCCCAGACCTATCCCAGACCTAACTTGCGTTATCCTCTAAAATATTGATCGAAACCAGGTTTAATCGACTGCTTCAGTGTGGTACCACACTACTACGTGACCCAAACAGGAAAAAACCCAGGATCTGATCAACAAGTATGTGAAAAACGCGAAAGTATGAGCCTGATGAGGGCAAATCCCAGACCTATCCCAGACCTAACTTGCGTTATCCTCTAAAATATTGAACGAAACCAGGTTTAATTGACTGTTTCAGCGTGGTACCACATTAGTACGTGACCCAAACCGGAAAAAACCCAGGATCTGTTCAACAAGTATGTGAAAAACGCGAAAGTATGAGCCTGATGAGGGCAAATCCCAGACCTATCCCACACCTAACTTGCGTTATCCTCAAAAATATTGATAGAAACCTGGTTTAATCGACTGTTTGAGTGTGTTACCACATTACTACGTGATCCAATCCAGAAATAGCCCAGGATCCAGCCATGAAGTATGAGAAATATGCGAAAGTATGAGCCTGATGAGGGCAAATCCTAGACCTAACCCAAAGCTAACATGCGTTATCCTCAAAAATATTGATCGAAACCTGGTTTAATCGACTGTTTCAGTGTGGTACCACATTACTACGTGATGCAATCCAGAAAAAGCCCAGGATCTAGCCATCAAGTATGAGAAATATGCGAAAGAATGAGCCTGATGAGGGCAAATCCTAGACCTAACCTAGACATAACATGAATTATTCTCTAAAATATTGATCATGACCAGGTTTAATTGATTGTTTCAGTGTGGTCCCATATTACTACGTGATCCAAACCAGAAAAAACCCAGGATCCGTTCAACAAGTATGTGAAGAATGCGAAAGTATGAGCCTGATGAGGGCAAATCCCAGACCTATCCCAGACCAAACTTGCGTTATCCTCTAAAATATTGATCGAAACCAGGTTTAATCGACTGCTTCAGTGTGGTTCCACATTGCTACGTGATCCAAACCAGAAAAAACCCAGGACCAGTTCAACAAGTATGTGAAAAACGCGAAAGTATGAGCCTGATGAGGGCGAATCCCAGACCTATCCCAGACCTAACTTGCGTTATCCTCTAAAATATTGATGGAAACCAGGTTTAATTGACTGTTTCAGTGTGGTACCACATTACTACGTGATCCAATCCAGAAATAGCCCAGGATCCAGCCATGAAGTATGAGAAATATGCGAAAGTATGAGCCTGAGAAGGGGAAATCCTAGACCTAACCCAAACCTAACATGCGTTATCCTCAAAAATATTGATCGAAACCTGGTTTAATCGACTGTTTCAGTGTGGTACCACATTACTACGTGATCCAATCCAGAAATAGCCCAGGATCTAGCCATGAAGTATGAGAAATATGCGAAAGAATGAGCCTGATGAGAGCAAATCCCAGACCTAACCTAGACCTAACATGAAATATTCTCTAAAACATTGATCGAAACCAGGTTTAATTGACTGTTCCAGTGTGGTCCCACATTACTACCTGATCCAAACCAGGAAAAACCCAGGATCTGTTCAACAAGTATGTGAAAAACGCGAAAGTATGAGCCTGATGAGGGCAAATCCCAGACCTATCCCAACCCTAACTTGCGTTATCCTCTAAAATATTGATCGAAACCAGGTTTAATCGACTGCTTCAGTGTGGTACCACACTACTACGTGACCCAAACAGGAAAAAACCCAGGATCTGTTCAACAAGTATGTGAAAAACGCGAAAGTATGAGCCTGATGAGGGCAAATCCCAGACCTATCCCAGACCTAACTTGCGTTATCCTCTAAAATATTGAACGAAACCAGGTTTAATTGACTGTTTCAGCGTGGTACCACATTAGTACGTGACCCAAACCGGAAAAAACCCAGGATCTGTTCAACAAGTATGTGAAAAACGCGAAAGTATGAGCCTGATGAGGGCAAATCCCAGACCTATCCCAGACCTAACTTGCGTTATCCTCAAAAATATTGATAGAAACCTGGTTTAATCGACTGTTTGAGTGTGGTACCACATTACTACGTGATCCAATCCAGAAATAGCCCAGGATCTAGCCATGAAGTATGAGAAATATGCGAAAGAATGAGCCTGATGAGAGCAAATCCCAGACCTAACCTAGACCTAACATGAAATATTCTCTAAAACATTGATCGAAACCAGGTTTAATTGACTGTTCCAGTGTGGTCCCACATTACTACCTGATCCAAACCAGGAAAAACCCAGGATCTGTTCAACAAGTATGTGAAGAATGCGAAAGTATGAGCCTGATGAGGGCAAATCCCAGACCTATCCCAGACCAAACTTGCGTTATCCTCTAAAATATTGATCGAAACCAGGTTTAATCGACTGCTTCAGTGTGGTACCACACTACTACGTGACCCAAACAGGAAAAAACCCAGGATCTGTTCAACAAGTATGTGAAAAACGCGAAAGTATGAGCCTGATGAGGGCAAATCCCAGACCTATCCCAGACCTAACTTGCGTTATCCTCAAAAATATTGATAGAAACCTGGTTTAATCGACTGCTTCAGTGTGGTACCACACTACTACGTGACCCAAACAGGAAAAAACCCAGGATCTGTTCAACAAGTGTGTGAAAAACGCGAAAGTATGAGCCTGATGAGGGCAAATCCCAGACATATCCCAGACCTAACTTGCGTTATCCTCAAAAATATTGATAGAAACCTGGTTTAATCGACTGTTCCAGTGTGGTACCACATTACTACGTGATCCAATCCAGAAATAGCCCAGGATCTAGCCATGAAGTATGAGAAATATGCGAAAGAATGAGCCTGATGAGAGCAAATCCCAGACCTAACCTAGACATAACATGAAATATTCTCTAAAACATTGATCGAAACCAGGTTTAATTGACTGTTCCAGTGTAGTCCCACATTACTACCTGATCCAAACCAGGAATAACCCAGGATCTGTTCAACAAGTATGTGAAAAACGCGAAAGTATGAGCCTGATGAGGGCAAATCCCTGGGCTAACCTAGACCTAACACGCGTTATCCTCAAAAATATTGATCGAAACCTGGTTTAATCGACAGTTTCAGTGTGGTACCACATTACTACGTGATCCAATCCAGAAATAACCCAGGATCTAGCCATGAAGTATGAGAAATATGCGAAAGTATGAGCCTGACGATGGCAAATCCTAGACCTAACGCAGACCTAACATGCGTTATCCTCTAAAATATTTATCAAGGCCAGGTTTATTTGATTGTTTCAGTGTGGTCCCACATTAATACGTAATCCAAACCAGAAAAAACCCAGGATCCGTTCAACAAGTATGTGAAGAATGCGAAAGTATGAGTCTGATGAGTGAAAATCCCCGGCCTAACCTAGACCTAACATGCGTTATCCTCAAAAATATTGATCGAAACCAGGTTTAATGTACTGTTTCAGTGTGGTACCACACTACTACGTGATCCAAACCAGAAAAAACCCAGGATCTGTTCAACAAGTATGTGAAAAACGCGAAAGTATGAGCCTGATGAGGGCAAATCCCAGACCTATCCCAGATCTAACTTGCGTTGTCCTCTAAGATATTGATCGAAACCAGGTTTAATTGACTGTTTCAGTGTTGTACTTCATTACTACATGATGCAATCCAGAAAAAGCCCAGGATCTAGCCATCAAGTATGAGAAATATGCGAAAGTATGAGCCTGATGAGGGCGAATCCCAGACCTATCCCAGACCTAACATGCGTTATCCTCTAAAACATTAATCGAAACCAGGTTTAATCGACTGTTTCAGTGTGGTACCACATTACTACGTGATCCAAACAAGAAAAAAAGCCAGGATCTTGTCAACGAGTATGTGAAGTGTGCGAAAGTATGAGTCTGATGAGGGCTAATCCCAGACCTAACCTAGACCTAACATGAATTATTCTCTAAAATATTGATGGAAACCAGGTTTAATTGACTGTTTTAGTTGTGGTACCACTTTACTACGTGATCCAAAGCAGAAAAAACCCTCGATCAGGTCAACATGCATGTTAAAACTGCGAAAGTATGAGCCTAATGAGGGCTAATCCCAGACCTATCCCAGACCTAACTTGCGTTATCCTCTAAAATAGTGATCGAAACCAGGTTTAATTGACTGTTTTAGTTGTGGTACCACTTTACTACGTGATCCAAAGCAGAAAAAACACTTGATCAGGTCAACATGCATGTTAAAACTGCGAAAGTATGACCCTGATGAGGGCAAATCCCAGGCCTAACCTAGGCCTAACATGCGTTATCTTCTAAAATATTGAGCGAAACCAGGTTTAATTGACTGTTTCAGTGTGGTACCACATTACTACGTGACCCAAACCGGAAAAAACCCAGGATCTGTTCAACAAGTATGTGAAAAACGCGAAAGTATGAGCCTGATGAGGGCAAATCCCAGACCAATCCCAGACCTAACTTGCATTATCCTCTAAAATATTGATCCAAACCAGGTTTAATGGACTGTTTCAGTGTGGTACCTTTCTACTACGTGATACAAAGCAGAAAAAACCCTCGATCACGTCAACATGTATGTTAAGACTGCGAAAGTATGACCCTGATGAGGGCAAATCCCAGGCCTAACCTAGACCTAACATGCGTTGTCCTCTAAAATATTGATGGAAACCAGTCTTAATTGACTGTTTCAGTGTTGCACTTCATTACTACGTGATGCAATCCAGAAAAAGCCCAGGATCTAGGTATCAAGTATGAGAAATATGCGAAAGAATGAGCCCGACGAGAGCAAATCCCAGAACTAACCTGGACCTAACATGAATTATTCTCTAAAATATTGATCAAAACCGGGCTTAATTGACTGTTTCAGTGTGGTACCACATTACTACGTGACCCAATCCAGAAATAGCCCAGGATCCAGCCATGAAGTATGAGAAATATGCGAAAGTATAAGCCTGATGGGGGCAAATCCTAGACCTAACCCAGACCTAACATGCGTTATCCTCTAAAATATTTATCAAGACCAGGTTTAATTGAATGTTTCAGTGAGGTACCACATTACTACATGATACAATCCAGAAATAGCCTAGGATCTAGCCATGAAGTATGAGAAAAATGCGAAAGTATGAGCCTGATGAGTGAAAATCCCAGACCTAACCTAGACCTAACATGCGTTATCCTCAAAAATATTGATCGAAACCAGGTTTAATCGACTGTTTCAGTGTGGTACTACACTACTACGTGGCCCAAACAGGAAAAAACCCAGGATCTTTTCAACAAGTATGTGAAAAACGCGAAAGTATGAGCCTGATGAGGGCAAATCCCAGACCAATCCCAGACCTAACTTGCATTATCCTCTAAAATATTGATCCAAACCAGGTTTAATGGACTGTTTCAGTGTGGTACCTTTTTACTACGTGATACAAAGCAGAAAAAACCCTCGATCACGTCAACATGTATGTTAAGACTGCGAAAGTATGACCCTGATGAGGGCAAATCCCAGGCCTAACCTAGACCTAACATGCGTTGTCCTCTAAAATATTGATGGAAACCAGTCTTAATTGACTGTTTCAGTGTTGCACTTCATTACTACGTGATGCAATCCAGAAAAAGCCCAGGATCTAGGTATCAAGTATGAGAAAAATGCGAAAGAATGAGCCCGACGAGAGCAAATCCCAGACCTAACCTGGACCTAACATGAATTATTCTCTAAAATATTGATCAAAACCAGGCTTAATTGACTGTTTCAGTGTGGTACCACATTACTACGTGACCCAATCCAGAAATAGCCCAGGATCCAGCCATGAAGTATGAGAAATATGCGAAAGTATAAGCCTGATGGGGGCAAATCCTAGACCTAACCCAGACCTAACATGCGTTATCCTCTAAAATATTTATCAAGACCAGGTTTAATTGAATGTTTCAGTGAGGTACCACATTACTACATGATACAATCCAGAAATAGCCTAGGATCTAGCCATGAAGTATGAGAAAAATGCGAAAGTATGAGCCTGATGAGTGAAAATCCCAGACCTAACCTAGACCTAACATGCGTTATCCTCAAAAATATTGATCGAAACCAGGTTTAATCGACTGTTTCAGTGTGGTACCACACTACTACGTGGCCCAAACAGGTAAAAACCCAGGATCTTTTCAACAAGTATGTGAAAAACGCGAAAGTATGAGCCTGATGAGGGCAAATCCCAGACCTATTCCAGACCTATCTTGCGTTATCCTCAAAAATATTGATAGAAACCTGGTTTAATCGACTGTTCCAGTGTGGTACCACATTACTACGTGATCCAATCCAGAAATAGCCCAGGATCTAGCCATGAGGTATGAGAAATATGCGAAAGAATGAGCCTGATGAGAGCAAATCCCAGACCTAACCTTGACATAACATGAAATATTCTCTAAAACATTGATCGAAACCAGGTTTAATTGACTGTTCCAGTGTAGTCCCACATTACTTCCTGATCCAAACCAGGAAAAACCCAGGATCTGTTCAACAAGTATGTGAAAAACGCGAAAGTATGAGCCTGATGAGGGCAAATCCCTGGGCTAACCTAGACCTAACACGCGTTATCCTCAAAAATATTGATCGAAACCTGGTTTAATCGACAGTTTCAGTGTGGTACCACATTACTACGTGATCCAATCCAGAAATAACCCAGGATCTAGCCATGAAGTATGAGAAATATGCGAAAGTATGAGCCTGACGATGGCAAATCCTAGACCTAACGCAGACCTAACATGCGTTATCCTCTAAAATATTTATTAAGGCCAGGTTTATTTGATTGTTTCAGTGTGGTCCCACATTAATACGTAATCCAAACCAGAAAAAACCCAGGATCCGTTCAACAAGTATGTGAAGAATGCGAAAGTATGAGTCTGATGAGTGAAAATCCCCGGCCTAACCTAGACCTAACATGCGTTATCCTCAAAAATATTGATCGAAACCAGGTTTAATGTACTGTTTCAGTGTGGTACCACACTACTACGTGATCCAAACCAGAAAAAACCAAGGATCTGTTCAACAAGTATGTGAAAAACGCGAAAGTATGAGCCTGATGAGGGCAAATCCCAGACCTATCCCAGACCTAACTTGCGTTGTCCTCTAAGATATTGATCGAAACCAGGTTTAATTGACTGTTTCAGTGTTGTACTTCATTACTACATGATGCAATCCAGAAAAAGCCCAGGATCTAGCCATCAAGTATGAGAAATATGCGAAAGTATGAGCCTGATGAGGGCGAATCCCAGACCTATCCCAGACCTAACATGCGTTATCCTCTAAAACATTAATCGAAACCAGGTTTAATCGACTGTTTCAGTGTGGTACCACATTACTACGTGATCCAAACAAGAAAAAAACCCAGGATCTTGTCAACGAGTATGTGAAGTGTGCGAAAGTATGAGTCTGATGAGGGCTAATCCCAGACCTAACCTAGACCTAACATGAATTATTCTCTAAAATATTGATCGAAACCAGGTTTAATTGACTGTTTTAGTTGTGGTACCACTTTACTACGTGATCCAAAGCAGAAAAAACCCTCGATCAGGTCAACATGCATGTTAAAACTGCGAAAGTATGAGCCTGATGAGGGCTAATCCCAGACCTATCCCAGACCTAACTTGCGTTATCCTCTAAAATAGTGATCGAAACCAGGTTTAATTGACTGTTTTAGTTGTGGTACCACTTTACTACGTGATCCAAAGCAGAAAAAACACTTGATCAGGTCAACATGCATGTTAAAACTGCGAAAGTATGACCCTGATGAGGGCAAATCCCAGGCCTAACCTAGGCCTAACATGCGTTATCTTCTAAAATATTGAGCGAAACCAGGTTTAATTGACTGTTTCAGTGTGGTACCACATTACTACGTGACCCAAACCGGAAAAAACCCAGGATCTGTTCAACAAGTATGTGAAAAACGCGAAAGTATGAGCCTGATGAGGGCAAATCCCAGACCAATCCCAGACCTAACTTGCATTATCCTCTAAAATATTGATCCAAACCAGGTTTAATGGACTGTTTCAGTGTGGTACCTTTTTACTACGTGATACAAAGCAGAAAAAACCCTCGATCACGTCAACATGTATGTTAAGACTGCGAAAGTATGACCCTGATGAGGGCAAATCCCAGGCCTAACCTAGACCTAACATGCGTTGTCCTCTAAAATATTGATGGAAACCAGTCTTAATTGACTGTTTCAGTGTTGCACTTCATTACTACGTGATGCAATCCAGAAAAAGCCCAGGATCTAGGTATCAAGTATGAGAAATATGCGAAAGAATGAGCCCGACGAGAGCAAATCCCAGACCTAACCTGGACCTAACATGAATTATTCTCTAAAATATTGATCAAAACCAGGCTTAATTGACTGTTTCAGTGTGGTACCACATTACTACGTGACCCAATCCAGAAATAGCCCAGGATCCAGCCATGAAGTATGAGAAATATGCGAAAGAATGAGCCTGATGAGAGCAAATCCTAGACCTAACCCAGACCTAACATGCGTTATCCTCTAAAATATTTATCAAGACCAGGTTTAATTGAATGTTTCAGTGAGGTACCACATTACTACATGATACAATCCAGAAATAGCCTAGGATCTAGCCATGAAGTATGAGAAAAATGCGAAAGTATGAGCCTGATGAGTGAAAATCCCAGACCTAACCTAGACCTAACATGCGTTATCCTCAAAAATATTGATCGAAACCAGGTTTAATCGACTGTTTCAGTGTGGTACCACACTACTACGTGGCCCAAACAGGAAAAAACCCAGGATCTTTTCAACAAGTATGTGAAAAACGCGAAAGTATGAGCCTGATGAGGGCAAATCCGAGACCTAACCCAAACCTAACATGCGTTATCCTCTAAAATATTGATCCAAACCAGGTTTAATGGACTGTTCCAGTGTGGTACCACATTACTACGTGATCCAATCCAGAAATAGCCCAGGATCTAGCCATGAAGTATGAGAAATATGCGAAAGTATGAGCCTGACGAGGGCAAATCCTAGACCAAACCCAGACCTGACATGCGTTATCCTCTAAAATATTTATCATGACCAGGTTTAATTGATTGTTTCAGTGTGGTCCCACATTACTACGTGATCCAAACCAGAAAAAACCCAGGATCCGTTCAACAAGTATGTGAAGAATGCGAAAGTATGAGTCTGATGAGTGATAATCCCTGGGCTAACCTAGACCTAACATGCGTTATCCTCAAAAATATTGATCGAAACCTGGTTTAATCGACTGTTTCAGTGTGGTACCACACTACTACGTGACCCAAACAGGAAAAAACCCAGGATCTGTTCAACAAGTATGTGAAAAACGCGAATGTATGAGCCTGATGAGGGCAAGTCCCAGGGCTAACCTAGACCTAACATGCGTTATCCTCTAAAATATTGATCCAAACCAGGTTTAATGGACTGTTCCAGGGTGGTACCACTTTACTACGTGATCCAAAGCATTAAGAACCCTCGATCAGGTCAACATGTATGTTAAAACTGCGAAGGTATGACCCTGATGAGGGCAAATCCCAGGCCTTACCTAGACCTAACATGCGTTGTCCTCTAAAATATTGATGGAAACCAGGTTTAATTGACTGTTTCAGTGTTGTACTTCATTACTACGTGATACAATCCAGAAATAGCCCAGGATCTAGCCATGAAGTATGAGAAATATGCGAAAGAATGAGCCTGATGAGAGCAAATCCCAGACCTAACCTAGACATAACATGAAATATTCTCTAAAACATTGATCGAAACCAGGTTTAATTGACTGTTCCAGTGTAGTCCCACATTACTACCTGATCCAAACCAGGAAAAACCCAGGATCTGTTGAACAAGTATGTGAAAAACGCGAAAGTATGAGCCTGACGAGGGCAAATCCCAGACCTGTCCCAGACCTAAGTTGCGTTATCCTCAAAAATATTGATCGAAACCTGGTTTAATCGACAGTTTCAGTGTGGTACCACATTACTACGTGATCCAATCCAGAAATAACCCAGGATCTAGCCATGAAGTATGAGAAATATGCGAAAGTATGAGCCAGACGGTGGCAAACCCTAGACCTAACGCAGACCTAACATGCGTTATCCTCTAAAATATTTATCAAGGCCAGGTTTATTTGATTGTTTCAGTGTGGTCCCACATTAATACGTAATCCAAACCAGAAAAAACCCAGGATCCGTTCAACAAGTATGTGAAGAATGCGAAAGTATGAGTCTGATGAGTGAAAATCCCAGGCCTAACCTAGACCTAACATGCGTTATCCTCAAAAATATTGATCGCAACCTGATTTAATCGACTGTTTCAGTGTGGTACCACATTACTATGTGATCCAAACCAGAAAAAACCCACGATCCGTTCAACAAGTATGTGAAGAATGCGAAAGTATGAGTCTGATGAGTGAAAATCCCCGGCCTAACCTAGACCTAACATGCGTTATCCTCAAAAATATTGATCGAAACCAGGTTTAATCGACTGTTTCAGTGTGGTACCACACTACTACGTGACCCAAACCGGAAAAAACCCAGGATCTGTTCAACAAGTATGTGAAAAACGCGAAAGTATGAGCCTGATGAGGGCAAGTCCCAGGGCTAACCTAGACCTAACATGCGTTATCCTCTAAAATATTGATCCAAATCAGGTTTAATGGACTGTTTCAGTGTGGTACCACTTTACTACGTGATCCAAAGCAGAAATAGCCCAGGATCCAGCCATGAAGTATGAGAAATATGCGAAAGTATGAGCCTGATGGGGGCAAATCCTAGACCTAACCCAGACCTGACATGCGTTGTCCTCTAAAATATTGATCCAAACCAGGCTTAATTGAATGTTTCAGTGTGGTACCACATTACTATGTGATCCAAACCAGTAAAAACCCAGGATCCGTTCAACAAGTATGTGAAGAATGCGAAAGTACGAGTCTGCTGAGTGAAAATCCCCGGTCTAACCTAGACCTAACATGCGTTATCCTCAAAAATATTGATCGAAACCAGGTTTAATCGACTGTTTCAGTGTGGTACCACATTACTACGTGATCCAATCCAGAAATAACCCAGGATCTAGCCATGAAGTATGAGAAATATGCGAAAGTTTGAGCCTGACGAGGGCAAATCCTAGACCTAACGCAGACCTAACATGCTTTATCCTCTAAAATATTTATCAAGACCCGGTTTATTTGATTGTTTCAGTGTGGTCCCTCATTACTACGTAATCCAAACCAGAAAAAAACCAGGATCCGTTCAACAAGTATGTGAAGAATACGAAAGCATGAGTCTGATGAGTGAAAATCCCAGGCCTAACCTAGACCTAACATGCGTTATCCTCAAAAATATTGACCGCAACCTGATCTAATCGACTGTTTCAGTGTGGTACCACATTACTATGTGATCCAAACCAGAAAATAACCCAGGATCCGTTCAACAAGTATGTGAAGAATACGAAAGTATGAGTCTGATGAGTGAAAATCCCAGGCCTAACCTAGACCTAACATGCGTTATCCTCAAAAATATTGATCCAAACCTGGTTTAATCGACTGTTTCAGTGTGGTACCACATTACTATGTGATCCAAACCGGAAAATAACCCAGGATCTGTTCAACGAGTATGTGAAGTGTGCGAAAGTATGAGTCTGATGAGGGCAAATCCCAGACCTAACCCAAACCTAACATGCGTTATCCTCTAAAATATTTATCAAGACCAGGTTTAATTGAATGTTTCAGTGTGGTGCCACTTTACTACGTGATCCAAAGCAGAAAAAACCGTCGATCAGGACAACATGTATGTTAAAACTGCGAAAGTATGACCCTGATGAGGGCAAATCCCAGGCCTAACCTAGACCTAACTTGCGTTGTCCTCTAAAATATTGATGGAAACCAGGTTTAATTGACTGCTTCAGTGTTGTACTTCATTACTACGTGATGCAATCCAGAAAAAGCCCAGGATCTAGCCACCAAGTATGAGAAATATGCGAAGGTATGAGCCTCATGAGGGCGAATCCCAGACCTATCCCAGACCTAACTTGCGTTATCCTCTAAAATATTCATCGAAATCAGGCTTAATTGACTGTTTCAGCGTGGTACCACATTACTACGTGATACAATCCAGAAACAGCCCAGGATCTAGCCATGAAGTATGAGAAATATGCGAAAGTATCAGCCTCATGAGGGCAAATCCTAGACCTAACCCAAACCTAACATGCGTTATCCTCTAAAATATTTATCAAGACCAGGTTTAATTGAATGTTCCAGTGTGGTACCACATTACTACGTGATCCAATCCAGAAATAGCCCAGGATCCAGCCATGAAGTATGAGAAATATGCGAAAGTATGAGCCTGATGGGGGCAAATCCAAGTCCTAACCCAGACCTAACATGCGTTATCCTCTAAAATATTGATTCAAACCCGGTTTAATGGACTGTTTCAGTGTGGTACCACTTTACTACGTGATCCAAAGCAGAAAAAACCCTCGATCACGTCAACATGTAAGTTAAAACTGCGAAAGTATGACCCTGATCAGTGAAAATCCCAGACCTAACCTAGACCTAACATGCGTTATCCTCTAAAATATTGATCCAAACCAGGATTAATGGACTGTTTCAGTGTGGGCCCACATTACTACGTGATCCAAACCAGTAAAAACCCAGGATCTGTTCAACAAGTATGTGAAAAACGCGAAAGTATGAGCCTGATGAGGGCAAATCCCAGACCTATCCCAGACCAAACTTGCGTTATCCTCTAAAATATTGATCGAAACCAGTTTTAATTGACTGTTTCAGTGTGGTACCACATTACTACGTGATCCAAACCAGAAATAGCCCAGGATCCAGCCATGAAGTATGAGAAATATGCGAAAGTATGAGCCTGATGGGGGCAAATCCAAGTCCTAACCCAGACCTACCATGCGTTATCCTCTAAAATATTGATTCAAACCCGGTTTAATGGACTGTTTCAGTGTGGTACCACTTTACTACGTGATCCAAAGCAGAAAAAACCCTCGATCACGTCAACATGTAAGTTAAAACTGCGAAAGTATGACCCTGATGAGTGAAAATCCCAGACCTAACCTAGACCTAACATGCGTTGTCCTCTAAAATATTGATGGAAACCAGGTTGAGTTAATTGTTTCAGTGTTGTACTTCATTACTACGTGATGCAAACCGGAAAAAGCCCAGAATCTAGCCATCAAGTATGAGAAATATGCGAAAGAATGAGCCTGATGAGAGCAAATCCCAGACCTATCCCAGACCAAACTTGCGTTATCCTCTAAAATATTGATCGAAACCAGTTTTAATTGACTGTTTCAGTGTGGTACCACATTACTACGTGATCCAAACCAGAAATAGCCCAGGATCCAGCCATGAAGTATGAGAAATATGCGAAAGTATGAGCCTGATGGGGGCAAATCCAAGTCCTAACCCAGACCTAACATGCGTTATCCTCTAAAATATTGATTCAAACCCGGTTTAATGGACTGTTTCAGTGTGGTACCACTTTACTACGTGATCCAAAGCAGAAAAAACCCTCGATCACGTCAACATGTAAGTTAAAACTGCGAAAGTATGACCCTGATCAGTGAAAATCCCAGACCTAACCTAGACCTAACATGCGTTATCCTCTAAAATATTGATCCAAACCAGGATTAATGGACTGTTTCAGTGTGGGCCCACATTACTACGTGATCCAAACCAGTAAAAACCCAGGATCTGTTCAACAAGTATGTGAAAAACGCGAAAGTATGAGCCTGATGAGGGCAAATCCCAGACCTATCCCAGACCAAACTTGCGTTATCCTCTAAAATATTGATCGAAACCAGTTTTAATTGACTGTTTCAGTGTGGTACCACATTACTACGTGATCCAAACCAGAAATAGCCCAGGATCCAGCCATGAAGTATGAGAAATATGCGAAAGTATGAGCCTGATGGGGGCAAATCCAAGTCCTAACCCAGACCTACCATGCGTTATCCTCTAAAATATTGATTCAAACCCGGTTTAATGGACTGTTTCAGTGTGGTACCACTTTACTACGTGATCCAAAGCAGAAAAAACCCTCGATCACGTCAACATGTAAGTTAAAACTGCGAAAGTATGACCCTGATGAGTGAAAATCCCAGACCTAACCTAGACCTAACATGCGTTATCCTCTAAAATATTGATCCAAACCAGGATTAATGGACTGTTTCAGTGTGGGCCCACATTACTACGTGATCCAAACCAGTAAAAACCCAGGATCTGTTCAACAAGTATGTGAAAAACGCGAAAGTATGAGCCTGATGAGGGCAAATCCCAGACCTATCCCAGACCAAACTTGCGTTATGCTCTAAAATATTGATCGAAACCAGGTTTAATCGACTGTTTCAGTGTGGTACCACATTGCTACGTGATCCAAACCAGAAAAAACCCAGGATCAGTTCAACAAGTATGTGAAAAACGCGAAAGTATGAGCCTGATGAGGTCGAATCCCAGACCTATCCCAGACCTAACTTGCGTTATCCTCTAAAATATTGATCCAAACCAGGTTTAATGGACTGTTTCAGTCTGGTACCACTTTACTACGTGATCCAAAGCAGAAAAAACCCTCGATCAGGTCAACATGTATGTTAAAACTGCGGACGTATGACCCTGATGAGGGCAAATCCCAGGCCTAACCTAGACCTAACATGCGTTGTCCTCTAAAATATTGATGGAAACCAGTCTTAATTGACTGTTTCAGTGTTGCACTTCATTACTACGTGATGCAATCCAGAAAAAGCCCAGGATCTAGGTATCAAGTATGAGAAATATGCGAAAGAATGAGCCCGACGAGAGCAAATCCCAGACCTAACCTGGACCTAACATGAATTATTCTCTAAAATATTGATCAAAACCAGGCTTAATTGACTGTTTCAGTGTGGTACCACATTACTACGTGACCCAATCCAGAAATAGCCCAGGATCCAGCCATGAAGTATGAGAAATATGCGAAAGAATGAGCCTGATGAGAGCAAATCCTAGACCTAACCCAGACCTAACATGCGTTATCCTCTAAAATATTTATCAAGACCAGGTTTAATTGAATGTTTCAGTGAGGTACCACATTACTACATGATACAATCCAGAAATAGCCTAGGATCTAGCCATGAAGTATGAGAAAAATGCGAAAGTATGAGCCTGATGAGTGAAAATCCCAGACCTAACCTAGACCTAACATGCGTTATCCTCAAAAATATTGATCGAAACCAGGTTTAATCGACTGTTTCAGTGTGGTACCACACTACTACGTGGCCCAAACAGGAAAAAACCCAGGATCTTTTCAACAAGTATGTGAAAAACGCGAAAGTATGAGCCTGATGAGGGCAAATCCGAGACCTAACCCAAACCTAACATGCGTTATCCTCTAAAATATTGATCCAAACCAGGTTTAATGGACTGTTCCAGTGTGGTACCACATTACTACGTGATCCAATCCAGAAATAGCCCAGGATCTAGCCATGAAGTATGAGAAATATGCGAAAGTATGAGCCTGACGAGGGCAAATCCTAGACCAAACCCAGACCTGACATGCGTTATCCTCTAAAATATTTATCATGACCAGGTTTAATTGATTGTTTCAGTGTGGTCCCACATTACTACGTGATCCAAACCAGAAAAAACCCAGGATCCGTTCAACAAGTATGTGAAGAATGCGAAAGTATGAGTCTGATGAGTGATAATCCCTGGGCTAACCTAGACCTAACATGCGTTATCCTCAAAAATATTGATCGAAACCTGGTTTAATCGACTGTTTCAGTGTGGTACCACACTACTACGTGACCCAAACAGGAAAAAACCCAGGATCTGTTCAACAAGTATGTGAAAAACGCGAATGTATGAGCCTGATGAGGGCAAGTCCCAGGGCTAACCTAGACCTAACATGCGTTATCCTCTAAAATATTGATCCAAACCAGGTTTAATGGACTGTTCCAGGGTGGTACCACTTTACTACGTGATCCAAAGCATTAAGAACCCTCGATCAGGTCAACATGTATGTTAAAACTGCGAAGGTATGACCCTGATGAGGGCAAATCCCAGGCCTTACCTAGACCTAACATGCGTTGTCCTCTAAAATATTGATGGAAACCAGGTTTAATTGACTGTTTCAGTGTTGTACTTCATTACTACGTGATGCAATCCAGAAATAGCCCAGGATCTAGCCATGAAGTATGAGAAATATGCGAAAGAATGAGCCTGATGAGAGCAAATCCCAGACCTAACCTAGACATAACATGAAATATTCTCTAAAACATTGATCGAAACCAGGTTTAATTGACTGTTCCAGTGTAGTCCCACATTACTACCTGATCCAAACCAGGAAAAACCCAGGATCTGTTGAACAAGTATGTGAAAAACGCGAAAGTATGAGCCTGACGAGGGCAAATCCCAGACCTGTCCCAGACCTAAGTTGCGTTATCCTCAAAAATATTGATCGAAACCTGGTTTAATCGACAGTTTCAGTGTGGTACCACATTACTACGTGATCCAATCCAGAAATAACCCAGGATCTAGCCATGAAGTATGAGAAATATGCGAAAGTATGAGCCAGACGGTGGCAAACCCTAGACCTAACGCAGACCTAACATGCGTTATCCTCTAAAATATTTATCAAGGCCAGGTTTATTTGATTGTTTCAGTGTGGTCCCACATTAATACGTAATCCAAACCAGAAAAAACCCAGGATCCGTTCAACAAGTATGTGAAGAATGCGAAAGTATGAGTCTGATGAGTGAAAATCCCAGGCCTAACCTAGACCTAACATGCGTTATCCTCAAAAATATTGATCGCAACCTGATTTAATCGACTGTTTCAGTGTGGTACCACATTACTATGTGATCCAAACCAGAAAAAACCCACGATCCGTTCAACAAGTATGTGAAGAATGCGAAAGTATGAGTCTGATGAGTGAAAATCCCCGGCCTAACCTAGACCTAACATGCGTTATCCTCAAAAATATTGATCGAAACCAGGTTTAATCGACTGTTTCAGTGTGGTACCACACTACTACGTGACCCAAACCGGAAAAAACCCAGGATCTGTTCAACAAGTATGTGAAAAACGCGAAAGTATGAGCCTGATGAGGGCAAGTCCCAGGGCTAACCTAGACCTAACATGCGTTATCCTCTAAAATATTGATCCAAATCAGGTTTAATGGACTGTTTCAGTGTGGTACCACTTTACTACGTGATCCAAAGCAGAAATAGCCCAGGATCCAGCCATGAAGTATGAGAAATATGCGAAAGTATGAGCCTGATGGGGGCAAATCCTAGACCTAACCCAGACCTGACATGCGTTGTCCTCTAAAATATTGATCCAAACCAGGCTTAATTGAATGTTTCAGTGTGGTACCACATTACTATGTGATCCAAACCAGTAAAAACCCAGGATCCGTTCAACAAGTATGTGAAGAATGCGAAAGTACGAGTCTGCTGAGTGAAAATCCCCGGTCTAACCTAGACCTAACATGCGTTATCCTCAAAAATATTGATCGAAACCAGGTTTAATCGACTGTTTCAGTGTGGTACCACACTACTACCTGACCCAAACCGGAAAAACCCAGGATCTGTTGAACAAGTATGTGAAAAACGCGAAAGTATGAGCCTGACGAGGGCAAATCCCAGACCTGTCCCAGACCTAAGTTGCGTTATCCTCAAAAATATTGATCGAAACCTGGTTTAATCGACTGTTTCAGTGTGGTACCACATTACTACGTGATCCAATCCAGAAATAGCCCAGGATCTTGTCATGAAGTATGAGAAATATGCGAAAGTTTGAGCCTGACGAGGGCAAATCCTAGACCTAACGCAGACCTAACATGCTTTATCCTCTAAAATATTTATCAAGACCAGGTTTATTTGATTGTTTCAGTGTGGTCCCTCATTACTACGTAATCCAAACCAGAAAAAAACCAGGATCCGTTCAACAAGTATGTGAAGAATACGAAAGCATGAGTCTGATGAGTGAAAATCCCAGGCCTAACCTAGACCTAACATGCGTTATCCTCAAAAATATTGATCGCAACCTGATCTAATCGACTGTTTCAGTGTGGTACCACATTACTATGTGATCCAAACCAGAAAATAACCCAGGATCCGTTCAACAAGTATGTGAAGAATACGAAAGTATGAGTCTGATGAGTGAAAATCCCAGGCCTAACCTAGACCTAACATGCGTTATCCTCAAAAATATTGATCCAAACCTGGTTTAATCGACTGTTTCAGTGTGGTACCACATTACTATGTGATCCAAACCGGAAAATAACCCAGGATCTGTTCAACGAGTATGTGAAGTGTGCGAAAGTATGAGTCTGATGAGGGCAAATCCCAGACCTAACCCAAACCTAACATGCGTTATCCTCTAAAATATTTATCAAGACCAGGTTTAATTGAATGTTTCAGTGTGGTGCCACTTTACTACGTGATCCAAAGCAGAAAAAACCGTCGATCAGGTCAACATGTATGTTAAAACTGCGAAAGTATGACCCTGATGAGGGCAAATCCCAGGCCTAACCTAGACCTAACTTGCGTTGTCCTCTAAAATATTGATGGAAACCAGGTTTAATTGACTGCTTCAGTGTTGTACTTCATTACTACGTGATGCAATCCAGAAAAAGCCCAGGATCTAGCCACCAAGTATGAGAAATATGCGAAGGTATGAGCCTCATGAGGGCGAATCCCAGACCTATCCCAGACCTAACTTGCGTTATCCTCTAAAATATTCATCGAATCCGGCTTAATTGACTGTTTCAGCGTGGTACCACATTACTACGTGATACAATCCAGAAACAGCCCAGGATCTAGCCATGAAGTATGAGAAATATGCGAAAGTATCAGCCTCATGAGGGCAAATCCTAGACCTAACCCAAACCTAACATGCGTTATCCTCTAAAATATTTATCAAGACCAGGTTTAATTGAATGTTCCAGTGTGGTACCACATTACTACGTGAACCAAACCAGAAAAAACCTAGGATCCGTTCAACAAGTATGTGAAGAATGCGAAAGTATGAGTCTGATGAGTGAAAATCACAGGGCTAACCTAGACCTAACATGCGTTATCCTCTAAAATATTGATCCAAACCAGGTTTAATGGACTGTTTCAGTGTGGTGCCACTTTACTACGTGATCCAAAGCAAAAAAAACCCTCGATCACGTCAACATGTATGTTAAAACTGCGAAAGTATGACCCTGATGAGGGCAAATCCCAGGCCTAACCTAGACCTAACATGCGTTGTCCTCTAAAATATTGATGGAAACCAGGTTGAGTTAATTGTTTCAGTGTTGTACTTCATTACTACGTGATGCAAACCGGAAAAAGCCCAGAATCTAGCCATCAAGTATGAGAAATATGCGAAAGAATGAGCCTGATGAGAGCAAATCCCAGACCTATCCCAGACCAAACTTGCGTTATCCTCTAAAATATTGATCGAAACCAGTTTTAATTGACTGTTTCAGTGTGGTACCACATTACTACGTGATCCAAACCAGAAATAGCCCAGGATCCAGCCATGAAGTATGAGAAATATGCGAAAGTATGAGCCTGATGGGGGCAAATCCAAGTCCTAACCCAGACCTAACATGCGTTATCCTCTAAAATATTGATTCAAACCCGGTTTAATGGACTGTTTCAGTGTGGTACCACTTTACTACGTGATCCAAAGCAGAAAAAACCCTCGATCACGTCAACATGTAAGTTAAAACTGCGAAAGTATGACCCTGATCAGTGAAAATCCCAGACCTAACCTAGACCTAACATGCGTTATCCTCTAAAATATTGATCCAAACCAGGATTAATGGACTGTTTCAGTGTGGGCCCACATTACTACGTGATCCAAACCAGTAAAAACCCAGGATCTGTTCAACAAGTATGTGAAAAACGCGAAAGTATGAGCCTGATGAGGGCAAATCCCAGACCTATCCCAGACCAAACTTGCGTTATCCTCTAAAATATTGATCGAAACCAGTTTTAATTGACTGTTTCAGTGTGGTACCACATTACTACGTGATCCAAACCAGAAATAGCCCAGGATCCAGCCATGAAGTATGAGAAATATGCGAAAGTATGAGCCTGATGGGGGCAAATCCAAGTCCTAACCCAGACCTACCATGCGTTATCCTCTAAAATATTGATTCAAACCCGGTTTAATGGACTGTTTCAGTGTGGTACCACTTTACTACGTGATCCAAAGCAGAAAAAACCCTCGATCACGTCAACATGTAAGTTAAAACTGCGAAAGTATGACCCTGATGAGTGAAAATCCCAGACCTAACCTAGACCTAACATGCGTTATCCTCTAAAATATTGATCCAAACCAGGATTAATGGACTGTTTCAGTGTGGGCCCACATTACTACGTGATCCAAACCAGTAAAAACCCAGGATCTGTTCAACAAGTATGTGAAAAACGCGAAAGTATGAGCCTGATGAGGGCAAATCCCAGACCTATCCCAGACCAAACTTGCGTTATGCTCTAAAATATTGATCGAAACCAGGTTTAATCGACTGTTTCAGTGTGGTACCACATTGCTACGTGATCCAAACCAGAAAAAACCCAGGATCAGTTCAACAAGTATGTGAAAAACGCGAAAGTATGAGCCTGATGAGGGCGAATCCCAGACCTATCCCAGACCTAACTTGCGTTATCCTCTAAAATATTGATCCAAACCAGGTTTAATGGACTGTTTCAGTGTGGTACCAATTTACTACGTGATCCAAAGCAGAAAAAACCCTCGATCAGGTCAACATGTATGTTAAAACTGCGGACGTATGACCCTGATGAGGGCAAATCCCAGGCCTAACCTAGACCTAAAATGCGTTATCCTTAAAAATATTGATCGCAACCTGGTTTAATCGACTGTTTCAGTGTGGTACCACATTACTATGTGATCCAAACCAGAAAAAACCCACGATCCGTTCAACAAGTATGTGAAGAATGCGAAAGTATGAGTCTGATGAGTGAAAATCCCCGGCCTAACCTAGACCTAACATGCGTTATCCTCAAAAATATTGATCGAAACCAGGTTTAATCGACTGTTTCAGTGTGGTACCACACTACTACGTGACCCAAACCGGAAAAACCCAGGATCTGTTGAACAAGTATGTGAAAAACGCGAAAGTATGAGCCTGACGAGGGCAAATCCAAGACCTATCCCAGACCTAACTTGCGTTGTCCTCTAAAATATTGATGGAAACCAGGTTTAATTGATTGTTTCAGTGTGGTCCCACATTACTACGTGATCCAAACCAGAAAAAACCCAGGATCTGTTCAACATGTATGAGAAATATACGAAAGAATGAGCCTGATGAGAGCAAATCCCAGACCTAACCTAGACCTAACATGAATTATTCTCTAAAATATTGATCGAAACCAGGTTTAATTGACTGTATCAGTGTGGTCCCACATTACTACGTGATCCAAACCAGAAAAAACCCAGGATCCGTTCAACAAGTATGTGAAGAATGCGAATGTATGAGTCTGATGAGTGAAATTCCCAGGCCTAACCTAGACCTAACATGCGTTATCCTCTAAAATATTGATCGAAACCTGGTTTAATCGACTGTTTCAGTGTGGTACCACATTACTATGTGATCCAAACCAGAAAATAACCCAGGATCTGTTCAACGAGTATGTGAAGTGTGCGAAAGTATGAGTCTGATGAGGTCAAATCCCAGACCAATCCCAGACTTAACTTGCGTTATCCTCTAAGATATTGATCGAAACCAGGTTTAATCGTCTGTTTCAGTGTGGTACCACATTACTACGTGATCCAAACCAGAAAAAACCAAAGATCAGTTCAACAAGTATGAGAAGAATGCGAAAGTATGAGTCTGATGAGTGGAAATCCCAGGGCTAACCTAGACCTTACATGCGTTATCCTCTAAAATATTCATCCAAACCCGGTTTAATAGACTGTTTCAGTGTGGTACCACACTACTACGTGATACAAACCAGAAAAAACCCAGGATCTGTTCAACAAGTATGTGAAAAACGCGAAAGTATGAGCCTAATGAGGGCGAATCCCAGACCTATGCCAGACCTAACTTGCGTTATCCTCTAAAATATTGATCGAAACCAGGTTTAATTGACTGTTTCAGCATGGTACCACATTACTATGTGATACAATCCAGAAACAGCCCAGGATCTAGCCATGAAGTATGAGAGATATGCGAAAGTATGAGCCTGCTGAGGGCAAATCCTAGACCTAACCCAAGCCTAACATGCGTTATCCTCTAAAATATTTATCAAGACAAGGTTTAATTGATTGTTTCAGTGCGGACCCACATTACTACGTGATCCATACCAGAAAAAACCCAGCATCCGTTCAACAAGTATGTGAAGAATTCGAAAGTATGAGTCTGATGAGTGAAAATCCCAGGCCTGACCTAGACCTAACATGCGTTATCCTCTAAAATATTGAGCGAAACCAGGTTTAATGGACTGTTTCAGTGTGGTACCACACTACTACGGGGTCCAAACCAGAAAAAACCCAGGATCCGTTCAACAACTATGTGAAGTGTGCGAAAGTATGAGTCTGATGAGGTCAAATCCCAGACCAATCCCAGACTTAACTTGCGTTATCCTTTAAAATATTGATCGAAACCAGGTTTAATCGACTGTTTCAGTGTGGTACCACATTACTACGTGATCCAAACCAGAAACAGCCCAGGATCTAGCCATGAAGTATGAGAAATATGCGAAAGTATCAGCCTCATGAGGGCAAATCCTAGACCTAACCCAAACCTAACATGCGTTATCCTCTAAAATATTTATCAAGACCAGGTTTAATTGAATGTTCCAGTGTGGTACCACATTACTACGTGGACCAAACCAGAAAAAACCTAGGATCCGTTCAACAAGTATGTGAAGAATGCGAAAGTATGAGTCTGATGAGTGAAAATCACAGGGCTAACCTAGACCTAACATGCGTTATCCTCTAAAATATTGATCCAAACCAGGTTTAATGGACTGTTTCAGTGTGGTGCCACTTTACTACGTGATCCAAAGCAAAAAAAACCCTCGATCACGTCAACATGTATGTTAAAACTGCGAAAGTATGACCCTGATGACGCAAATCCCAGGCCTAACCTAGACCTAACATGCGTTGTCCTCTAAAATATTGATGGAAACCAGGTTGAGTTAATTGTTTCAGTGTTGTACTTCATTACTACGTGATGCAAACCGGAAAAAGCCCAGAATCTAGCCATCAAGTATGAGAAATATGCGAAAGAATGAGCCTGATGAGAGCAAATCCCAGACCTATCCCAGACCAAACTTGCGTTATCCTCTAAAATATTGATCGAAACCAGTTTTAATTGACTGTTTCAGTGTGGTACCACATTACTACGTGATCCAAACCAGAAATAGCCCAGGATCCAGCCATGAAGTATGAGAAATATGCGAAAGTATGAGCCTGATGGGGGCAAATCCAAGTCCTAACCCAGACCTAACATGCGTTATCCTCTAAAATATTGATTCAAACCCGGTTTAATGGACTGTTTCAGTGTGGTACCACTTTACTACGTGATCCAAAGCAGAAAAAACCCTCGATCACGTCAACATGTAAGTTAAAACTGCGAAAGTATGACCCTGATCAGTGAAAATCCCAGACCTAACCTAGACCTAACATGCGTTATCCTCTAAAATATTGATCCAAACCAGGATTAATGGACTGTTTCAGTGTGGGCCCACATTACTACGTGATCCAAACCAGTAAAAACCCAGGATCTGTTCAACAAGTATGTGAAAAACGCGAAAGTATGAGCCTGATGAGGGCAAATCCCAGACCTATCCCAGACCAAACTTGCGTTATCCTCTAAAATATTGATCGAAACCAGTTTTAATTGACTGTTTCAGTGTGGTACCACATTACTACGTGATCCAAACCAGAAATAGCCCAGGATCCAGCCATGAAGTATGAGAAATATGCGAAAGTATGAGCCTGATGGGGGCAAATCCAAGTCCTAACCCAGACCTAACATGCGTTATCCTCTAAAATATTGATTCAAACCCGGTTTAATGGACTGTTTCAGTGTGGTACCACTTTACTACGTGATCCAAAGCAGAAAAAACCCTCGATCACGTCAACATGTAAGTTAAAACTGCGAAAGTATGACCCTGATGAGTGAAAATCCCAGACCTAACCTAGACCTAACATGCGTTATCCTCTAAAATATTGATCCAAACCAGGATTAATGGACTGTTTCAGTGTGGGCCCACATTACTACGTGATCCAAACCAGTAAAAACCCAGGATCTGTTCAACAAGTATGTGAAAAACGCGAAAGTATGAGCCTGATGAGGGCAAATCCCAGACCTATCCCAGACCAAACTTGCGTTATGCTCTAAAATATTGATCGAAACCAGGTTTAATCGACTGTTTCAGTGTGGTACCACATTGCTACGTGATCCAAACCAGAAAAAACCCAGGATCAGTTCAACAAGTATGTGAAAAACGCGAAAGTATGAGCCTGATGAGGGCGAATCCCAGACCTATCCCAGACCTAACTTGCGTTATCCTCTAAAATATTGATCCAAACCAGGTTTACTGGACTGTTTCAGTGTGGTACCACTTTACTACGTGATCCAAAGCAGAAAAAACCCTCGATCAGGTCAACATGTATGTTAAAACTGCGGACGTATGACCCTGATGAGGGCAAATCCCAGGCCTAACCTAGACCTAAAATGCGTTATCCTTAAAAATATTGATCGCAACCTGGTTTAATCGACTGTTTCAGTGTGGTACCACATTACTATGTGATCCAAACCAGAAAAAACCCACGATCCGTTCAACAAGTATGTGAAGAATGCGAAAGTATGAGTCTGATGAGTGAAAATCCCCGGCCTAACCTAGACCTAACATGCGTTATCCTCAAAAATATTGATCGAAACCAGGTTTAATCGACTGTTTCAGTGTGGTACCACACTACTACGTGACCCAAACCGGAAAAACCCAGGATCTGTTGAACAAGTATGTGAAAAACGCGAAAGTATGAGCCTGACGAGGGCAAATCCAAGACCTATCCCAGACCTAACTTGCGTTGTCCTCTAAAATATTGATGGAAACCAGGTTTAATTGATTGTTTCAGTGTGGTCCCACATTACTACGTGATCCAAACCAGAAAAAACCCAGGATCTGTTCAACATGTATGAGAAATATACGAAAGAATGAGCCTGATGAGAGCAAATCCCAGACCTAACCTAGACCTAACATGAATTATTCTCTAAAATATTGATCGAAACCAGGTTTAATTGACTGTATCAGTGTGGTCCCACATTACTACGTGATCCAAACCAGAAAAAACCCAGGATCCGTTCAACAAGTATGTGAAGAATGCGAATGTATGAGTCTGATGAGTGAAATTCCCAGGCCTAACCTAGACCTAACATGCGTTATCCTCTAAAATATTGATCGAAACCTGGTTTAATCGACTGTTTCAGTGTGGTACCACATTACTATGTGATCCAAACCAGAAAATAACCCAGGATCTGTTCAACGAGTATGTGAAGTGTGCGAAAGTATGAGTCTGATGAGGTCAAATCCCAGACCAATCCCAGACTTAACTTGCGTTATCCTCTAAGATATTGATCGAAACCAGGTTTAATCGTCTGTTTCAGTGTGGTACCACATTACTACGTGATCCAAACCAGAAAAAACCCAAGATCAGTTCAACAAGTATGAGAAGAATGCGAAAGTATGAGTCTGATGAGTGGAAATCCCAGGGCTAACCTAGACCTTACATGCGTTATCCTCTAAAATATTCATCCAAACCCGGTTTAATAGACTGTTTCAGTGTGGTACCACACTACTACGTGATACAAACCAGAAAAAACCCAGGATCTGTTCAACAAGTATGTGAAAAACGCGAAAGTATGAGCCTAATGAGGGCGAATCCCAGACCTATGCCAGACCTAACTTGCGTTATCCTCTAAAATATTGATCGAAACCAGGTTTAATTGACTGTTTCAGCATGGTACCACATTACTATGTGATACAATCCAGAAACAGCCCAGGATCTAGCCATGAAGTATGAGAGATATGCGAAAGTATGAGCCTGCTGAGGGCAAATCCTAGACCTAACCCAAGCCTAACATGCGTTATCCTCTAAAATATTTATCAAGACAAGGTTTAATTGATTGTTTCAGTGCGGACCCACATTACTACGTGATCCATACCAGAAAAAACCCAGCATCCGTTCAACAAGTATGTGAAGAATTCGAAAGTATGAGTCTGATGAGTGAAAATCCCAGGCCTGACCTAGACCTAACATGCGTTATCCTCTAAAATATTGAGCGAAACCAGGTTTAATGGACTGTTTCAGTGTGGTACCACACTACTACGGGGTCCAAACCAGAAAAAACCCAGGATCCGTTCAACAACTATGTGAAGTGTGCGAAAGTATGAGTCAGATGAGTGAAAATCCCAGGCCTAACCTAGACCTAACATGCGTTATCCTCTAAAATATTGATCGAAACCTGGTTTAATCGACTGTTTCAGTGTGGTACCACATTACTATGTGATCCAAACCAGAAAAAACCCAGGATCAGTTCAACAAGTATGAGAGGAATGCGAAAGTATGAGTCTGATGAGTGCAAATCCCAGGGCTAACCTAGCCCTAACATGCGTTATCCTCTAAAATATTGATCCAAACCAGGTTTAATGGACTGTTTCAGTGTGGTACCACACTACTACGTGATACAAACCAGAAAAAACCCAGGATCTGTTCAACAAGTATGTGAAAAACGCGAAAGTATGAGCCTGATGAGGGCGAATCCCAGACCTATGCCAGACCTAACTTGCGTTATCCTCTAAAATATTGATCGAAACCAGGTTTAATTGACTGTTTCAGCGTGGTACCACAGTACTACGTGATACAATCCAGAAACAGCCCAGGATCTGGCCATGAAGTATGAGAAATATGCGAAAGTATGAGCCTGATGAGGGCAAATCCTAGACCTAACCCAAACCTAACATGCGTTATCCTCTAAAATATTTATCAAGACCAGGTTTAATTGAATGTTTCAGTGTGGTGCCACTTTACTACGTGATCCAAAGCAGAAAAAACCGTCGATCAGGTCAACATGTATGTTAAAACTGCGAAAGTATGACCCTGATGAGGGCAAATCCCAGGACTACCCTAGACCTAACTTGCGTTATCCTCTAAAATATTGATCGAAACCAGGTTTAATTCGCTGTTTCAGGGTGGTACCACATTACTACGTCATACAATCCAGAAACAGCCCAGGATCTAGCCATCAAGTATGAGAAATATGCCAAAGAATGAGCCTGATGAGAGCAAATCCCAGACCTAACCTAGACCTAACATGCGCTGTCCTCTAAAATATTGATGGAAACCAGGTTTAATTGACTGTTTCAGTGTTGTACTTCATTACTACGTGATCCACTCCAGAAAAAACCCAGGATCTGTTCAACGAGTATGTGAAGTGTGCGTAGGTATGAGTCTGATGAGGGCAAATCCCAGACCTATCCCAGACCTAACTTGCGTTATCCACTAAAATATTGATCGAAACCAGGTTTAACCGACTGTTTCAGTGTGGAACCACATTACTACGTGATCCAAACCAGCAAAACCCAGTTTCAGTTCAACAAGTATGTGAAGAATGCGAAAGTATGAGTCTGATGAGTGAAAATCCCAGGCCTAACCTAGACCTAACATGCGTTGTCCTCAAAAATAGTGATCGAAACCTGGTTTTATCGACTGTTTCAGTGTGGTACCACATTACTATGTGATCCAAACCAGAAAATAACCCAGGATCTGTTCAACAAGTATGTGAAGTGTGCGAAAGTATGAGTCTGATGAGGGCTAATCCCAGACCTATCCCAGACCTAGCTTGCGTGATCCTGTAAAATATTGATCGAAACCAAGTTTAATTGACTGTTTTAGTGTTGTACCACATTACTACGTGATCCAAACCAGAAAAAACCCAGGATCTGTTTAACAAGTATGTGAAAAACGCGAAACTGTGAGCCTGATGAGGGCAGATCTTAGACCTAACCCAGACCTAAGATGCGTTATCCTCTAAAATATTTATCAAGACCAGGTTTAATTGAATGTTTCAGTGTGGTACCACATTACTACGTGATCCAAACCAGAAAAAACCCAGGATCCGTTCAACAAGTATGTGGAGAATGCGAAAGTATGAGTCTGATGAGTGAAAATCCCAGGCCTAACCTAGACCTAACATGCGTTATCCTCAAAAATATTGATCGAAACCTGGTTTAATCGACTGTTTCAGTTTGGTACCACATTACTATGTGATCCAAACCAGAAAATAACCCAGGATCTGTTCAACGAGTATGTGAAGTGTGCGAAAGTATGAGTCTGATGAGGACAAATCCCAGACCTATCCCAGACCTAACATGCGTTATCCTCTAAAATATTTATCAAGACCAGGTTTAATTGAATGTTTCAGTGTGGTACCACATTACTACGTGATCCAAACCAGAAAAAACCCAGGATCCGTTCAACAAGTATGTGAAGAATGCGAAAGTATGAGTCAGATGAGTGAAAATCCCAGGCCTAACCTAGACCTAACATGCGTTATCCTCTAAAATATTGATCGAAACCTGGTTTAATCGACTGTTTCAGTGTGGTACCACATTACTATGTGATCCAAACCAGAAAATAACCCAGGATCTGTTCAACGAGTATGTGAAGTGTGCGAAAGTATGAGTCTGATGAGTGAAAATCCCAGACCAATCCCAGACTTAACATGCGTTAACCTCTAAAATATTTATCAAGACCAGGTTTAATTGATTGTTTCAGTGTGGACCCACACTACTACGTGATCCAAACCAGAAAAAACCCAGCATCCGTTCAACAAGTATGTGAAGAATGCGAAAGAATGAGTCTGATGAGTGAGAATCCCAGACCAATCCCTGACTTAACTTGCGTTATCCTCTAAAATATTGATCGAAACGTGGTTTAATCGACTCTTTCAGTGTGGTGCCTCATTACTATGTGATCCAAACCAGAAAATAACCCAGGATCTGTTCAACGAGTATGTGAAGTGTGCGAAAGTATGAGTCTGATGAGGTCAAATCCCAGACCAATTCCAGACTTAACTTGCGTTATCCTCTAAAATATTGATCGAAACCAGGTTTAATCGACTGTTTCAGTGTGGTACCACATTACTACGTGATCCAAACCAGAAAAAACCCAGGATCAGTTCAACAAGTATAAGAAGAATGCGAAAGTATGAGTCTGATGAGTGAAAATCCCAGGGCTAACCTAGACCTAACATGCGTTATCCACTAAAATATTGATCGAAACCAGGTTTAATCGACTGTTTCAGTGTGGTACCACATTACTACGTGATCCAAACCAGAAAAAACCCAGGATCAGTTCAACAAGTATAAGAAGAATGCGAAAGTATGAGTCTGATGAGTGAAAATCCCAGGCCTAACCTAGACCTAACATGCGTTATCCTCTAAAATATTGATCGAAACCTGGTTTAATCGACTGTTTCAGTGTGGTACCACATTACTATGTGATCCAAACCAGAAAATAACCCAGGATCTGTTCAACGAGTATGTGAAGTGTGCGAAAGTATGAGTCTGATGAGGTCAAATCCCAGACCAATCCCAGACTTAACATGCGTTATCCTCTAAAATATTTATCAAGACCAGGTTTAATTGATTGTTTCAATGTGGACCCACACTACTACGTGATCCAAACCAGAAAAAACCCAGCATCCGTTCAACAAGTATGTGAAGAATGCGAAAGAATGAGTCTGATGAGTGAGAATCCCAGACCAATCCCAGACTTAACTTGCGTTATCCTCTAAAATATTGATCGAAACCAGGTTTAATCGACTGTTTCAGTGTGGTACCACACTACTACGTGATACAAACCAGAAAATAACCCAGGATCTGTTCAACGAGTATGTGAAGTGTGCGAAAGTATGAGTCTGATGAGGTCAAATCCCAGACCTATCCCAGACCTAACTTGCGTTGTCCTCTAAGATATTGATGGAAACCAGGTTTAATTGACTGTTTCAGTGTTGTACTTCATTACTACGTGATGCAATCCAGGAAAAGCCCAGGATCTAGCCATCAAGTATGAGAAATATCCGAAAGAACGAGCCTGATGAGATCAAATCCCCGACCTAACCTAGACCTAACATGAATTATTCTCTAAAATATTGATCGCAACCAGGTTTAAGCGACTGTTTCAGTGTGGTACCACATTACTATGTGATCCAAACCAGAAAATAACCCAGGATCTGTTCAACGAGTATGTGAAGTGTGCGAAAGTATGAGTCTGATGAGGACTAATCCCAGACCTATCCCAGACCTAACATGCGTTATCCTCTAAAATATTTATCAAGACCAGGTTTAATTGATTGTTTCAGTGTGGACCCACATTACTACGTGATCCAAACCAGAAAAAACCCAGGATCCGTTCAACAAGTATGCGAAGAATGCGAAAGTATGAGTCTGATGAGTGAAAATCCCAGGCCTAACCTAGACCTAACATGCGTTATCCTCAAAAATATTGATCGAAACCTGGTTTAATCGACTGTTTCAGTGTGGGACCACATTACTATGTGATACAAACCAGAAAATAACCCAGGATCTGTTCAACGAGTATGTGAAAAACGCGAAACTGTGAGCCTGATGAAGGCAAATCTTAGACCTAACCCAGACCTAAGATGCGTTGTCCTCTAAAATATTTATCCAGACCAGGTTTCATTGAATGTTTCAGTGTGGTACCACTTTACTACGTGATCCAATCCAGAAATAGCCCAGGATCTAGCCATGAAGTATGAGAAATATGCGAAAGTATGAGCCTGATGAGGGCAAATCCTAGACCTAACCCAGACCTAACATGCGTTATCCTCTAAAATATTTATCAAGAACAGGTTTAATTGAATGTTTCAGTGTGGTACCACATTACTATGTGATCCAAACCAGAAAATAACCCAGGATCTGTTCAACGAGTATGTGAAGTGTGCGAAAGTATGAGTCTGATGAGGGCAAATCCCAGACCTATCCCGGACCTAACATGCGTCATCCTCTAAAATATTTATCAAGACCAGATTTAATTGATTGTTTCAGTGTGGACCCACATTACTACGTGATCCAAACCAGAAAAAACCCAGGATCCGTTCAACAAGTATGTGAAGAATGCGAAAGTATGAGTCTGATGAGTGAAAATCCCAGGCCTAACCTAGACCTAACATGCGTTATCCTCAAAAATATTGATCGAAACCTGGTTTAATCGACTGTTTCAGTGTGGTACCACATTACTATGTGATCCAAACCAGAAAATAACCCAGGATCTGTTCAACGAGTATGTGAGGTGTGCGAAAGTATGAGTCTGATGAGGTCAAATCCCAGAACAATCCCAGACTTAACTTGCGTTATCCTCTAAGATATTGATCGAAACCAGGTTTAATCGACTGTTTCCGTGTGGTACCACATTACTACGTGATCCAATCCAGAAAAACCCCAAGATCAGTTCAACATGTATGAGAAGAATGCGAAAGTATGAGTCTGATGAGTGAAAATCCCAGGGCTAACCTAGACCTAACATGCGTTATCCTCTAAACAATTGATCCAAACCAGGTTTAATGGACTGTTTCAGTGTGGTACCACACTACTACGTGATACAAACCAGAAAAAACCCAGGATCTGTTCAACAAGTATGAGAAGAATGCGAAAGTATGAGTCTGATGAGTGAAAATCCCAGGGCTAACCTAGACCTAACATGCGTTATCCTCAAAAATATTGATGGAAACCAGGTTTAATTGACTGTTTCAGTGTTGTACTTCATTACTACGTGATCCAATCCAGAAAAAGCCCAGGATCTAGCCATCAAGTATGAGAAATATGCGAAAGAATGAGCCTGATGAGAGAAAATCCCAGACCTAACCTAGACCTAACATGAATTATTCTCTAAAATATTGGTCGAAACCAGGTTTAATTGACTGTTTCAGTGTGGTACCACATTACTACGTGATCCAAACCAGAAAAAACCCAGGATCCGTTCAACAAGTATGTGAAGAATGCGAAAGTATGAGTCTGATGAGTGAAAGTACCAGGCCTAACCTAGACCTAACATGCGTTATCCTCAAAAATATTGATCGAAACCTGGTTTTATCGACTGTCTCAGTGTGGTACCACATTACTATGTGATCCAAACCAGAAAATAACCCAGGATCTGTTCAACGAGTATGTGAAGTGTGCGAAAGTATGAGTCTGATGAGGTCAAATCCCAGAACAATCCCAGACTTAACTTGCGTTATCCTCTAAGATATTGATCGAAACCAGGTTTAATCGACTGTTTCCGTGTGGTACCACATTACTACGTGATCCAATCCAGAAAAACCCCAAGATCAGTTCAACATGTATGAGAAGAATGCGAAAGTATGAGTCTGATGAGTGAAAATCCCAGGGCTAACCTAGACCTAACATGCGTTATCCTCTAAACAATTGATCCAAAGCAGGTTTAATGGACTGTTTCAGTGTGGTACCACACTACTACGTGATACAAACCAGAAAAAACCCAGGATCTGTTCAACAAGTATGAGAAGAATGCGAAAGTATGAGTCTGATGAGTGAAAATCCCAGGGCTAACCTAGACCTAACATGCGTTATCCTCAAAAATATTGATGGAAACCAGGTTTAATTGACTGTTTCAGTGTTGTACTTCATTACTACGTGATCCAATCCAGAAAAAGCCCAGGATCTAGCCATCAAGTATGAGAAATATGCGAAAGAATGAGCCTGATGAGAGAAAATCCCAGACCTAACCTAGACCTAACATGAATTATTCTCTAAAATATTGGTCGAAACCAGGTTTAATTGACTGATCCAGTGTGGTCCCACATTACTACGTGATCCAAACCAGAAAAAACCCAGGATCCGTTCAACAAGTATGTGAAGAATGCGAAAGTATGAGTGTGATGTGTGAAAATCCCAGGCCTAACCTAGACCTAACATGCGTTATCCTCAAAAATATTGATCGAAACGTGGTTTAATCGACTCTTTCAGTGTGGTGCCACATTACTATGTGATCCAAACCAGAAAATAACCCAGGATCTGTTCAACGAGTATGTGAAGTGTGCGAAAGTATGAGTCTGATGAGGTCAAATCCCAGACCTTTCCCAGACCTAACTTGCGTTATCCTCTAAAATATTGATCGAAACCAGGTTTAATTGAATGTTTCTGTGTGGTACCACATTACTACGTGATCCAAACCAGTAAAAACCCAGGATCCGTTCTACAAGTATGTGAAGAATGCGAAAGTATGAGTCTGATGAGTGAAAATCCCAGGCCTAACCCAGACCTAAGATGCTTTATCCTCTAAAATATTTATCCAGAACAGGTTTCATTGAATGTTTCAGTGTGGTACCACTTTACTACGTGATCCAATCCAGACATAGCCCAGGATCTAGCCATGAAGTATGAGAAATATGCGATAGTAAGAGCCTGATGAGGGCAAATCCTAGACCTATCCCAGACCTAACTTGCGTTATCCTCTAAAATATTGATCGAAACCAGGTTTAATTGACTGTTTCAGCGTGGTACCACATTACTACGTGATACAATGCAGAAACAGCCCAGGATCTAGCCATGAAGTATGAGAAATATGCGAAAGTATGAGCCTGATGAGGGCAAATCCTAGACGTAACCCAGACCTAACACGCGTTATCCTCTAAAATATTTATCAAGACCAGGTTTAATTGAATGTTTCAGTGTGGTACCACATTACTACGTGATCCAAACCAGACAAAAACCCAGGATCCGTTCAACAAGTATGTGAGGAATGCGAAAGTATGAGTCTGATGAGTGAAAATCCCAGGCCTAACCTAGACCTAACATGCGTTGTCCTCAAAAATATTGATCGAAACCTGGTTTAATCGACAGTTTCAGTGTGGTACCACATTACTATGTGATCCAAACCAGTAAAAACCCAGGATCTGTTCAACGAGTATGTGAAGTGTGCGAAAGTATGAGTCTGATGAGGGCAAATCCCAGACCTATCCCAGACCTAACATGCGTTATCCTCTAAAATATTTATCAAGACCAGGTTTAATTGATTGTTTCAGTGTGGACCCACACTACTACGTGATCCAAACCAGAAAAAACCCAGCATCCGTTCAACAAGTATGTGAAGAATGCGAAAGAATGAGTCTGATGAGTGAGAATCCCAGACCAATCCCTGACTTAACTTGCGTTATCCTCTAAAATATTGATCGAAACGTGGTTTAATCGACTCTTTCAGTGTGGTGCCTCATTACTATGTGATCCAAACCAGAAAATAACCCAGGATCTGTTCAACGAGTATGTGAAGTGTGCGAAAGTATGAGTCTGATGAGGTCAAATCCCAGACCAATTCCAGACTTAACTTGCGTTATCCTCTAAAATATTGATCGAAACCAGGTTTAATCGACTGTTTCAGTGTGGTACCACATTACTACGTGATCCAAACCAGAAAAAACCCAGGATCAGTTCAACAAGTATAAGAAGAATGCGAAAGTATGAGTCTGATGAGTGAAAATCCCAGGGCTAACCTAGACCTAACATGCGTTATCCTCTAAAATATTGATCGAAACCAGGTTTAATCGACTGTTTCAGTGTGGTACCACATTACTACGTGATCCAAACCAGAAAAAACCCAGGATCAGTTCAACAAGTATAAGAAGAATGCGAAAGTATGAGTCTGATGAGTGAAAATCCCAGGCCTAACCTAGACCTAACATGCGTTATTCTCTAAAATATTGATCGAAACGTGGTTTAATCGACTCTTTCAGTGTGGTGCCTCATTACTACGTGATCCAAACCAGAAAAAACCCAGCATCCGTTCAACAAGTATGTGAAGAATGCGAAAGAATGAGTCTGATGAGTGAGAATCCCAGACCAATCCCAGACTTAACTTGCGTTATCCTCTAAAATATTGATCGATACCAGGTTTAATCGACTGTTTCAGTGTGGTACCACACTACTACGTGATACAAACCAGAAAATAACCCAGGATCTGTTCAACGAGTATGTGAAGTGTGCGAAAGTATGAGTCTGATGAGGTCAAATCCCAGACCTATCCCAGACCTAACTTGCGTTGTCCTCTAAGATATTGATGGAAACCAGGTTTAATTGACTGTTTCAGTGTTGTACTTCATTACTACGTGATGCAATCCAGAAAAAGCCCAGGATCTAGCCATCAAGTATGAGAAATATCCGAAAGAACGAGCCTGATGAGATCAAATCCCCGACCTAACCTAGACCTAACATGAATTATTCTCTAAAATATTGATCGCAACCAGGTTTAAGCGACTGTTTCAGTGTGGTACCACATTACTATGTGATCCAAACCAGAAAATAACCCAGGATCTGTTCAACGAGTATGTGAAGTGTGCGAAAGTATGAGTCTGATGAGGACAAATCCCAGACCTATCCCAGACCTAACATGCGTTATCCTCTAAAATATTTATCAAGACCAGGTTTAATTGATTGTTTCAGTGTGGACCCACATTACTACGTGATCCAAACCAGAAAAAACCCAGGATCCGTTCAACAAGTATGCGAAGAATGCGAAAGTATGAGTCTGATGAGTGAAAATCCCAGGCCTAACCTAGACCTAACATGCGTTATCCTCAAAAATATTGATCGAAACCTGGTTTAATCGACTGTTTCAGTGTGGGACCACATTACTATGTGATACAAACCAGAAAATAACCCAGGATCTGTTCAACGAGTATGTGAAAAACGCGAAACTGTGAGCCTGATGAAGGCAAATCTTAGACCTAACCCAGACCTAAGATGCGTTGTCCTCTAAAATATTTATCCAGACCAGGTTTCATTGAATGTTTCAGTGTGGTACCACTTTACTACGTGATCCAATCCAGAAATAGCCCAGGATCTAGCCATGAAGTATGAGAAATATGCGAAAGTATGAGCCTGATGAGGGCAAATCCTAGACCAAACCCAGACCTAACATGCGTTATCCTCTAAAATATTTATCAAGACCAGGTTTAATTGAATGTTTCAGTGTGGTACCACATTACTATGTGATCCAAACCAGAAAATAACCCAGGATCTGTTCAACGAGTATGTGAAGTGTGCGAAAGTATGAGTCTGATGAGGGCAAATCCCAGACCTATCCCGGACCTAACATGCGTCATCCTCTAAAATATTTATCAAGACCAGATTTAATTGATTGTTTCAGTGTGGACCCACATTACTACGTGATCCAAACCAGAAAAAACCCAGGATCCGTTCAACAAGTATGTGAAGAATGCGAAAGTATGAGTCTGATGAGTGAAAATCCCAGGCCTAACCTAGACCTAACATGCGTTATCCTCAAAAATATTGATCGAAACCTGGTTTAATCGACTGTTTCAGTGTGGTACCACATTACTATGTGATCCAAACCAGAAAATAACCCAGGATCTGTTCAACGAGTATGTGAGGTGTGCGAAAGTATGAGTCTGATGAGGTCAAATCCCAGAACAATCCCAGACTTAACTTGCGTTATCCTCTAAGATATTGATCGAAACCAGGTTTAATCGACTGTTTCCGTGTGGTACCACATTACTACGTGATCCAATCCAGAAAAACCCCAAGATCAGTTCAACATGTATGAGAAGAATGCGAAAGTATGAGTCTGATGAGTGAAAATCCCAGGGCTAACCTAGACCTAACATGCGTTATCCTCTAAACAATTGATCCAAACCAGGTTTAATGGACTGTTTCAGTGTGGTACCACACTACTACGTGATACAAACCAGAAAAAACCCAGGATCTGTTCAACAAGTATGAGAAGAATGCGAAAGTATGAGTCTGATGAGTGAAAATCCCAGGGCTAACCTAGACCTAACATGCGTTATCCTCAAAAATATTGATGGAAACCAGGTTTAATTGACTGTTTCAGTGTTGTACTTCATTACTACGTGATCCAATCCAGAAAAAGCCCAGGATCTAGCCATCAAGTATGAGAAATATGCGAAAGAATGAGCCTGATGAGAGAAAATCCCAGACCTAACCTAGACCTAACATGAATTATTCTCTAAAATATTGGTCGAAACCAGGTTTAATTGACTGATCCAGTGTGGTCCCACATTACTACGTGATCCAAACCAGAAAAAACCCAGGATCCGTTCAACAAGTATGTGAAGAATGCGAAAGTATGAGTGTGATGTGTGAAAATCCCAGGCCTAACCTAGACCTAACATGCGTTATCCTCAAAAATATTGATCGAAACGTGGTTTAATCGACTCTTTCAGTGTGGTGCCACATTACTATGTGATCCAAACCAGAAAATAACCCAGGATCTGTTCAACGAGTATGTGAAGTGTGCGAAAGTATGAGTCTGATGAGGTCAAATCCCAGAACAATCCCAGACTTAACTTGCGTTATCCTCTAAGATATTGATCGAAACCAGGTTTAATGGACTGTTTCCGTGTGGTACCACATTACTACGTGATCCAATCCAGAAAAACCCCAAGATCAGTTCAACATGTATGAGAAGAATGCGAAAGTATGAGTCTGATGAGTGAAAATCCCAGGGCTAACCTAGACCTAACATGCGTTATCCTCTAAACAATTGATCCAAAGCAGGTTTAATGGACTGTTTCAGTGTGGTACCACACTACTACGTGATACAAACCAGAAAAAACCCAGGATCTGTTCAACAAGTATGAGAAGAATGCGAAAGTATGAGTCTGATGAGTGAAAATCCCAGGGCTAACCTAGACCTAACATGCGTTATCCTCAAAAATATTGATGGAAACCAGGTTTAATTGACTGTTTCAGTGTTGTACTTCATTACTACGTGATCCAATCCAGAAAAAGCCCAGGATCTAGCCATCAAGTATGAGAAATATGCGAAAGAATGAGCCTGATGAGAGAAAATCCCAGACCTAACCTAGACCTAACATGAATTATTCTCTAAAATATTGGTCGAAACCAGGTTTAATTGACTGATCCAGTGTGGTCCCACATTACTACGTGATCCAAACCAGAAAAAACCCAGGATCCGTTCAACAAGTATGTGAAGAATGCGAAAGTATGAGTGTGATGTGTGAAAATCCCAGGCCTAACCTAGACCTAACATGCGTTATCCTCAAAAATATTGATCGAAACGTGGTTTAATCGACTCTTTCAGTGTGGTGCCACATAACTATGTGATCCAAACCAGAAAATAACCCAGGATCTGTTCAACGAGTATGTGAAGTGTGCGAAAGTATGAGTCTGATGAGGTCAAATCCCAGACCTATCCCAGACCTAACTTGCGTTATCCTCTAAAATATTGATCGAAACCAGGTTTAATTGAATGTTTCTGTGTGGTACCACATTACTACGTGATCCAAACCAGTAAAAACCCAGGATCCGTTCTACAAGTATGTGAAGAATGCGAAAGTATGAGTCTGATGAGTGAAAATCCCAGGCCTAACCCAGACCTAAGATGCTTTATCCTCTAAAATATTTATCCAGAACAGGTTTCATTGAATGTTTCAGTGTGGTACCACTTTACTACGTGATCCAATCCAGAAATAGCCCAGGATCTAGCCATGAAGTATGAGAAATATGCGATAGTAAGAGCCTGATGAGGGCAAATCCTAGACCTATCCCAGACCTAACTTGCGTTATCCTCTAAAATATTGATCGAAACCAGGTTTAATTGACTGTTTCAGCGTGGTACCACATTACTACGTGATACAATGCAGAAACAGCCCAGGATCTAGCCATGAAGTATGAGAAATATGCGAAAGTATGAGCCTGATGAGGGCAAATCCTAGACGTAACCCAGACCTAACACGCGTTATCCTCTAAAATATTTATCAAGACCAGGTTTAATTGAATGTTTCAGTGTGGTACCACATTACTACGTGATCCAAACCAGACAAAAACCCAGGATCCGTTCAACAAGTATGTGAGGAATGCGAAAGTATGAGTCTGATGAGTGAAAATCCCAGGCCTAACCTAGACCTAACATGCGTTGTCCTCAAAAATATTGATCGAAACCTGGTTTAATCGACAGTTTCAGTGTGGTACCACATTACTATGTGATCCAAACCAGTAAAAACCCAGGATCTGTTCAACGAGTATTTGAAGTGTGCGAAAGTATGAGTCTGATGAGGGCAAATCCCAGACCTATCCCAGACCTAACATGCGTTATCCTCTAAAATATTTATCAAGACCAGGTTTAATTGATTGTTTCAGTGTGGACCCACATTACTACGTGATCCAAACCAGAAAAAACCCAGGATCCGTTCAACAGGTATGTGAAGAATGCGAAAGTATGAGTCTGATGAGTGAAAATCCCAGGCCTAACCTAGACCTAACATGCGTTATCCTAAAAAATATTGATCGAAACCTGGTTTAATCGACTGTTTCAGTGCGGTACCACATTACTATGTGATCCAAACCAGAAAATCACCCAGGATCTGTTCAACGAGTATGTGAAGTGTGCGAAAGTATGAGTCTGATGAGCGCAAATCCCAGACCTATCCCAGACCTAACATGCGTTATCCTCTAAAATATTTATCAAGACCAGGTTTAATTGATTGTTTCAGTGTGGACCCACATAACTACGTGATCCAAACCAGAAAAAACCCAGGATCCGTTCAACAAGTATGTGAAGAATGCGAAAGTATGAGTCTGATGAGTGAAAAAACCAGGCCTGACCTAGACCTAACATGCGTTATCCTCTAAAATATTGAGCGAAACCAGGTTTAATGGACTGTTTCAGTGTGGTACCACACTACTACGGGATCCAAACCAGAAAAAACCCAGGATCTGTTCAACAAGTATGTGAAAAACGCGACAGTATGGGCCTGATGAGGGCAAATCCCAGACCTATCCCAGACCTAACTTGCGATATCCTCTAAAATATTGATCGAAACCAGGTTTAATTGACTGTTTTATTGTGGTACCACACTACTACGGGATCCAAACCAGAAAAAACCCAGGATCTGTTCAACAAGTATGTGAAAAACGCGAAAGTATGAGCCTGATGAGGGCAAATCCCAGACCTATCCCAGACCTAACTTGCGTTGTCCTCTAAAATATTGATGGAAACCAGGTTTAGTTGATTGTTTCAGTGTGGTCCCACATTACTACGTGATCCAAACCAGAAAAAACCCAGGATCTGTTCAACATGTATGAGAAATATGCGAAAGAATGAGCCTGATGAGAGCAAATCCCAGACCTAACCTAGACCTAACATGAATTTTTCTCTAAAATATTGATCGAAACCAGGTTTAATTGACTGTTTCAGCGTTGTACCACATTACTACGTGATACAATCCAGAAACAGCCCAGGATCTAGCCCATGAAGTATGAGAGATATGCGAAAGTATGAGCCTGCTGAGGGCAAATCCTAGACCTAACCCAAGCCTAACATGCGTTATCCTCTAAAATATGTATCAAGACCAGGTTTAATTGATTGTTTCAGTGTGGTCCCACATTACAACGTGATCCAAACCAGAAAAAACCCAGGATCCGTTCAACAAGTATGTGAAGAATGCGAAAGTATGAGTCTGATGAGTGAAAATCCCAGGCCTAACCTAGACCTAACATGCGTTATCCTCAAAAATATAGATCGAAACCTGGTTTAATCGACTGTTTCAGTGTGGTACCACATTACTATGTGATCCAAACCAGAAAATAACCCAGGATCTGTTCAACGAGTATGTGAAGTGTGCGAAAGTATGAGTCTGATGAGGGCAAATCCCATACCTATCCCAGACCTAACATGCGTTATCCTCTAAAATATTTATCAAGACCAGGTGTAATTGATTCTTTCACTGTGGACCCACATTACTACGTGATCCAAACCAGAAAAAACCCAGCATCCGTTCAACACGTATGTGAAGAATGCGAAAGTATGAGTCTGATGAGTGAAAATCCCAGGCCTGACCTAGACCTAACATGCGTTATCCTCTAAAATATTGAGTGAAACCAGGTTTAATCGACTGTTTCAGTGTGGTACCACATTACTATGAGATCCAAACAAGAAAATAACCCAGGATCTGTTCAACGAGTATGTGAAGTGTGCGAAAGTATGTGTCTGATGAGGTCAAATCCCAGACCATTCCCAGACTTAACTTGCGTTATCCTCTAAGATATTGATCGAAACCAGGTTTAATCGACTGCTTCAGTGTGGTACCAAATTACTACGTGATCCAAACCAGAAAAAACCCAGGATCCGTTCAACAAGTATGTGAAGAATGCGAAAGTATGAGTCTGATGAGTGAAAAAACCAGGCCTGACCTAGACCTAACATGCGTTATCCTCTAAAATATTGAGCGAAACCAGGTTTAATGGACTGTTTCAGTGTGGTACCACACTACTACGGGATCCAAACCAGAAAAAACCCAGGATCTGTTCAACAAGTATGTGAAAAACGCGACAGTATGGGCCTGATGAGGGCAAATCCCAGACCTATCCCAGACCTAACTTGCGTTGTCCCCTAAAATATTGATGGAAACCAGGTTTAATTGACTGTTTCAGTGTTGTACTACATTACTACGTGATGCAATCCAGAAAAGCTCAGGATCTAGCCATCAAGTATGGGAAATATGCGAAAGAATGAGCCTGATGAGAGCAAATCCCAGACCTATCCCAGACATAACTTGCGTTGTCCTCTAAAACATTGATGGAAACCAGGTTTAATTGACTGTTTCAGTGTTGTACTTCATTACTACGTGATGCAATCCAGAAAAAGCTCAGGATCTAGCCATCAAGTATGAGAAATATGCGAAAGAATGAGCCTGATGAGAGCAAATCCCAGACCTAACCTAGACCTAACATGAATTTTTCTCTAAAATATTGATCGAAACCAGGTTTAATTGACTGTTTCAGCGTTGTACCACATTACTACGTGATACAATCCAGAAACAGCCCAGGATCTAGCCCATGAAGTATGAGAGATATGCGAAAGTATGAGCCTGCTGAGGGCAAATCCTGCACCTAACCCAAGCCTAACATGCGTTATCCTCTAAAATATGTATCAAGACCAGGTTTAATTGATTGTTTCAGTGTGGTCCCACATTACAACGTGATCCAAACCAGAAAAAACCCAGGATCGGTTCAACAAGTGTGTGAAGAATGCAAAAGTATGAGTCTGATGAGTGAAAATCCCAGGCCTAACCTAGACCTAACATGCGTTATCCTCAAAAATATTGATCGAAACCTGGTTTAATCGACTGTTTCAGTGTGGTACCACATTACTATGTGATCCAAACCAGAAAATAACCCAGGATCTGTTCAACGAGTATGTGAAGTGTGCGAAAGTATGAGTCTGATGAGGGCAAATCCCATACCTATCCCAGACCTAACATGCGTTATCCTCTAAAATATTTATCAAGACCAGGTGTAATTGATTCTTTCACTGTGGACCCACATTACTACGTGATCCAAACCAGAAAAAACCCAGCATCCGTTCAACACGTATGTGAAGAATGCGAAAGTATGAGTCTGATGAGTGAAAATCCCAGGCCTGACCTAGACCTAACATGCGTTATCCTCTAAAATATTGAGTGAAACCAGGTTTAATCGACTGTTTCAGTGTGGTACCACATTACTATGAGATCCAAACAAGAAAATAACCCAGGATCTGTTCAACGAGTATGTGAAGTGTGCGAAAGTATGTGTCTGATGAGGTCAAATCCCAGACCATTCCCAGACTTAACTTGCGTTATCCTCTAAGATATTGATCGAAACCAGGTTTAATCGACTGCTTCAGTGTGGTACCAAATTACTACGTGATCCAAACCAGAAAAAACCCAGGATCAGTTCAACAAGTATGAGAAGAATGCGAAAGTATGAGTCTGATGAGTGAAAATCCCAGGGCTAACCTAGACCTAACATGCGTTATCCTCTAAGCAATTGATCCAAACCAGCTTTAATGGACTGTTTCAGTGTGGTACCACACTACTACGTGATACAAACCAGAAAAAACCCAGGATCTGTTCAACAAGTATGTGAAAAACGCGAAAGTATGAGCCTGATGAGGGCGAATCCCAGACCTATGCCAGACCTAACTTGCGTTATCTTCTAAAATATTGATCGAAACCAGGTTTAATTGACTGTTTCAGCGTGGTACCACATTACTACGTGACCCAAACCAGAAAAAACCCAGGAGCTGTTCAACAAGTATGTGAAAAACGCGAAAGTATGAGCCTGATGAGGGCAAATCCCGGACCTATCCCAGACCTAACTTGCGTTATCCTCTAAAATATTGATCGAAACCAGGTTTAATTGAATGTTTCTGTGTGGTACCACATTACTACGTGATCCAAACCAGTAAAAACCCAGGATCCGTTCTACAAGTATGTGAAGAATGCGAAAGTATGAGTCTGATGAGTGAAAATCCCAGGCCTAACCTAGACCTAACATGCGTTATCCTGAAAAATATTGATCGAAACCTGGTTTAATCGACTGTTTCAGTGTGGTACCACATTACTATGTGATCCAAACCAGAAATAGCCCAGGATCTAGCCCTCAAGTATGAGAAATATGCGAAAGAATGAGCCTGATGAGAGAAAATCCCAGACCTAACCTAGACCTAACATGAATTATTCTCTGAAATATTGGTCGAAACCAGGTTTAATTGACTGATTCAGTGTGGTCCCACATTACTACGTGATCCAAACCAGAAAAAACCCAGGATCCGTTCAACAAGTATGTGAAGAATGTGAAATATGTGTCTGATGAGTGAAAATCCCGGACCTAAACTAGACCTAACATGCGTTATCCTCAAAAATATTGATCGAAACGTGGTTTAATCGACTGTTTCAGTGTGGTGCCGCATTACTCTGTGATCCAAACCAGAAAAAAACCCAGGATCTGTTCAACGAGTATGTGAAGTGTACGAAAGTATGAGGCTGATGAGGTCAAATCCCAGACCAATCCCAGACTTAACTTGCGTTATCCTCTAAAATATTGATCGATGCCAGGTTTAATCGACTGCTTCAGTGTGGTACCACATTACTACGTGATCCAAACCAGAAAAAACCCAGGATCAGTTCAACAAGTATAAGAAGAATGCGAAAGTATGAGTCTGATGGGTGAAAATCCCAGGGCTAACCTAGACCTAACATGCGTTATCCTCTAAAATATTGATCCAAACCAGGTTTAATGGACAGTTTCAGTGTGGTACCACATTACTACGTGATATAAACCAGAAAAAACCCAGGATCCGTTCAACAAGTATGTGAGGAATGCGAAAGTATGAGTCTGATGAGTGAAAATCCCAGGCCTAACCTAGACCTAACATGCGTTATCCTCAAAAATATTGATCGAAACCAGGTTTAATCGACTGTTTCAGTGTGGTACCACATTACTACGTGATCCAAACCAGAAAAAACCCAGGATCAGTTCAACAAGTATAAGAAGAATGCGAAAGTATGAGTCTGATGAGTGAAAATCCCAGGGCTAACCTAGACCTAACATGCGTTATCCTCTAAAATATTGATCGAAACCTGGTTTAATCGACTGTCTCAGTTTGGTACCACATTACTATGTGATCCAAACCAGAAAATAACCCAGGATCTGTTCAACGAGTATGTGAAGTGTGCGAAAGTATGAGTCTGATGAGGGCTAATCCCACACCTATCCCAGACCTAACTTGCGTTATCCTCTAAAATATTGATCGAAACCAGGTTTAACCGACTGTTTCAGTGTGGAACCACATTACTACGCGATCCAAACCAGAAAAAACCGAGGATCAGTTCAACAAGTATGTGAAGAATGCGAAAGTATGAGTCTGATAAGTGAAAATCCCAGGCCTAACCTAGACCTAACATGCGTTATCCTCAAAAATATTGATCGAAACCTGGTTTAGTCGACTGTTTGAGTGTAGTATCACACTACTACGTGACCCAAACCAGAAAAAACCCAGGATCTGTTCAACGAGTATGTGAAGTGTGCGAAAGTATGAGTCTGATGAGGGCAAATCCCAGACCTATCCCAGACCTAACATGTGTTATCCTCTAAAATATTTATCAAGAGCAGGTTTAATTGATTGTTTCAGTGTGGACCCACATTACTACGTGATCCAAACCAGAAAAAACCCAGGATCCGTTCTACAAGTATGTGAAGAATGCGAAAGTATGAGTCTGATGAGTGAAAACCCCAGGCCTAACCTAGACCTAACATGCGTTATCCTGAAAAATATTGATCGAAACCTGGTTTAATCGACTGTTCCAGTGTGGTACCACATTACTATGTGATCCAAACCAGAAAATAACCCAGGATCTGTTCAACGAGTATGTGAAGTGTGCGAAAGTATGAGTCTGATGAGGGCTAATCCCAGACCTATCCCAGACCTAACTTGCGTTATCCTCTAAAATATTGATCGAAACCAGGTTTAATCGACTGTCTCAGTGTGGTACCACATTACTACGTGATCCAAACCAGAAAAAACCCAGGATCAGTTCAACAAGTATAAGAAGAATGCGAAAGTCTGAGTCTGATGAGTGAGAATCCCAGGGCTAACCTAGACCTAACATGCGTTATCCTCTAAAATATTGATCGAAACCTGGTTTAATCGACTGTCTCAGTTTGGTACCACATTACTATGTGATCCAAACCGAAAATAACCCAGGATCTGTTCAACGAGTATGTGAAGTGTGCGAAATTATGAGTCTGATGAGGGCTAATCCCAGACCTATCCCAGACCTAACTTGCGTTATCCTCTAAAATATTGATCGAAACCAGGTTTAACCGACTGTTTCAGTGTGGAACCACATTACTACGTGATCCAAACCAGAAAAAACCCAGGATCAGTTCAACAAGTATGTGAAGAATGCGAAAGTATGAGTCTAATGAGTGAAAATCCCAGGCCTAACCTAGACCTAACATGCGTTATCCTCAAAAATATTGATCGAAACCTGGTTTAGTCGACTGTTTGAGTGTAGTATCACACTACTACGTGACCCAAACCAGAAAAAACCCAGGATCTGTTCAACGAGTATGTGAAAAACGCGAAAGTATGAGCCTGATGAGGGCAAATCCCGGACCTATCCCAGACCTAACTTGCGTTATCCTCTAAAATATTGATCGAAACCAGGTTTAATTGAATGTTTCTGTGTGGTACCACATTACTATGTGATCCAAACCAGAAAATAACCCGGGATCTGTTCAACGAGTATGCGAAGTGTGCGAAAGTATGAGTCTGATGAGGGCAAATCCCAGACCTATCCCAGACCTAACTTGCGTTATCCTCTAAAATATTGATCGAAACCAGGTTTAATTGACTGTTTCAGCGTGGTACCACATTACTACGTGATACAATGCAGAAACAGCCCAGGATCTAGCCATGAAGTATGAGAAATATGCGAAAGTATGAGCCTGATGAGGGCAAATCCTAGACGTAACCCAGACCTAACATGCGTTATCCTCTAAAATATTTATCAAGACCAGGTTTAATTGAATGTTTCAGTGTGGTACCACATTACTACGTGATCCAAACCAGACAAAAACCCAGGATCCGTTCAACAAGTATGTGAGGAATGCGAAAGTATGAGTCTGATGAGTGAAAATCCCAGGCCTAACCTAGACCTAACATGCGTTGTCCTCAAAAATATTGATCGAAACATGGTTTAATCGACTGTTTCAGTGTGGTACCACATTACTATGTGATCCAAACCAGTAAAAACCCCGGATCTGTTCAACGAGTATGTGAAGTGTGCGAAAGTATGAGTCTGATGAGGGCAAATCCCAGACCTATCCCAGACCTAACATGCGTTATCCTCTAAAATATTTATCAAGACCAGGTTTAATTGATTGTTTCAGTGTGGACCCACATTACTACGTGATCCAAACCAGAAAAAACCCAGGATCCGTTCAACAAGTATGTGAGGAATGCGAAAGTATGAGTCTGATGAGTGAAAATCCCAGGCCTAACCTAGACCTAACATGCGTTGTCCTCAAAAATATTGATCGAAACCTGGTTTAATCGACTGTTTCAGTGTGGTGCCACATTACTATGTGATCCAAACCAGTAAAAACCCCGGATCTGTTCAACGAGTATGTGAAGAATGCGAAAGTATGAGTCTGATGAGTGAAAATCCCAGGCCTAACCTAGACCTAACATGCGTTATCCTAAAAAATATTGATCGAACCCTGGTTTAATCGACTGTTTCAGTGCGGTACCACATTACTATGTGATCCAAACCAGAAGATAACCCAGGATCTGTTCAACGAGTATGTGAAGTGTGCGAAAGTATGAGTCTGATGAGCGCAAATCCCAGACCTATCCCAGACCTAACATGCGTTATCCTCTAAAATATTTATCAAGACCAGGTTTAATTGATTGTTTCAGTGTGGACCCACATAACTAAGTGATCCAAACCAGAAAAAACCCAGGATCCGTTCAACAAGTATGTGAAGAATGCGAAAGTATGAGTCTGATGAATGAAAAAACCAGGCCTGACCTAGACCTAACATGCGTTATCCTCTAAAATATTGAGCGAAACCAGGTTTAATGGACTGTTTCAGTGTGGTACCACACTACTACGGGATCCAAACCAGAAAAAACACAGGATCTGTTCAACAAGTATGTGAAAAACGCGACAGTATGGGCCTGATGAGGGCAAATCCCAGACCTATCCCAGACCTAACTTGCGTTGTCCTCTAAAATATTGATGGAAACCAGGTTTAATTGACTGTTTCAGTGTTGTACTTCATTACTACGTGATGCAATCCAGAAAAGCTCAGGATCTAGCCATCAAGTATGAGAAATATGCGAAAGAATGAGCCTGATGAGAGCAAATCCCAGACCTATCCCAGACCTAACTTGCGTTGTCCTCTAAAACATTGATGGAAACCAGGTTTAATTGACTGTTTCAGTGTTGTACTTCATTACTACGTGATGCAATCCAGAAAAAGCTCAGGATCTAGCCATCAAGTATGAGAAATATGCGAAAGAATGAGCCTGATGAGAGCAAATCCCAGACCTATCCCAGACCTAACATGCGTTATCCTCAAAAATATTGTTCGAAACGTGGTTTAATCGACTGTTTCAGTGTGGTACCACATTACTATGTGATCCAAACCAGAAAATAACACAGGATCTGTTCAACGAGTATGTGAAGAAAGCGAAAGTATGAGTCTGATGAGGGCTAATCCCAGACCTATCCCAGACCTAACTTGCGATATCCTCTAAAATATTGATCGAAACCAGGTTTAATTGACTGTTTTATTGTGGTACCACACTACTACGGGATCCAAACCAGAAAAAACCCAGGATCTGTTCAACAAGTATGTGAAAAACGCGAAAGTATGAGCCCGTTGAGGGCAAATCCCAGACCTATCCCAGACCTAACATGCGTTATCCTCAAAAATATAGATCGAAACCTGGTTTAATCGACTGTTTCAGTGTGGTACCACATTACTATGTGATCCAAAGCAGAAAATAACCCAGGACCTGTTCAACGAGTATGTGAAGTGTGCGAAAGTATGAGTCTGATGAGGGCAAATCCCATACCTATCCCAGACCTAACATGCGTTATCCTCTAAAATATTGATCCAAACCAGGTTTAATTGACTGTTTCAGTGTGGTCCCACATTACTACGTGATCCAAACCAGAAAAAACCCAGGATCCGTTCTACAAGTATGTGAAGAATGCGAAAGTGTAAGTCTGATGAGTGAGAATCCCAGGCCTAACCTAGACCTAACATGCGTTATCCTCAAAAATATTGATCGAAACCTGGTTTAATCGACTGTTTCAGTGTGGTACCACATTACTATGTGATCCAAACCAGAAAGTAACCCAGGATCTGTTCAACATGTATGTGAAAAACGCGAAAGTATGAGCCTGATGAGGGCGAATCCCAGACCTATGCCAGACCTAACTTGCGTTATCCTCTAAAATATTGATCGAAACCAGGTTTAATTGACTGTTTCAGCGTGGTACCACAGTACTACGTGATACATTCCAGAAACAGCCCAGGATCTAGCCATGAAGTATGAGAAATATGCGAAAGTATGAGCCTGATGAGGGCAAATCCTAGACCTAACCCAAACCTAACATGCGTTATCCTCTAAAATATTTATCAAGACCAGGTTTAATTGAATGTTTCAGTGTGGTGCCACTTTACTACGTGATCCAAAGCAGAAAAAACCGTCGATCAGGTCAACATGTATGTTAAAACTGCGAAAGTATGACCCTGATGAGGGCAAATCCCAGGACTAACCTAGACCTAACTTGCGTTATCCTCTAAAATATTGATCCAAACCAGGTTTAATTCGCTGTTTCAGGGTGGTACCACATTACTACGTCATACAATCCAGAAACAGCCCAGGATCTAGCCATCAAGTATGAGAAATATGCGAAAGAATGAGCCTGATGAGAGCAAATCCCAGACCTAACCTAGACCTAACATGAATTATTCTCTAAAATATTGATCGAAACCAGGTTTAATCGACTGCTTCAGTGTGGTACCACATTACTATGAGATCCAAACCAGAAAATAACGCAGGATCTGTTCAACGAGTATGTGAAGAAAGCGAAAGTATGAGTCTGATGAGGGCTAATCCCAGACCTATCCCAGACCTAACTTGCGATATCCTCTAAAATATTGATCGAAGCCAGGTTTAATTGACTGTTTTATTGTGGTACCACACTACTACGGGATCCAAACCAGAAAAAACCCAGGATCTGTTCAACAAGTATGTGAAAAACGCGAAAGTATGAGCCTGATGAGGGCAAATCCCAGACCTATCCCAGACCTAACATGCGTTATCCTCAAAAATATAGATCGAAACCTGGTTTAATCGACTGTTTCAGTGTGGTACCACATTACTATGTGATCCAAACCAGAAAATAACCCAGGACCTGTTCAACGAGTATGTGAAGTGTGCGAAAGTATGAGTCTGATGAGGGCAAATCCCATACCTATCCCAGACCTAACATGCGTTATCCTCTAAAATATTGATCCAAACCAGGTTTAATTGACTGTTTCAGTGTGGTCCCACATTACTACGTGATCCAAACCAGAAAAAACCCAGGATCCGTTCTACAAGTATGTGAAGAATGCGAAAGTATGAGTCTGATGAGTGAGAATCCCAGGCCTAACCTAGACCTAACATGCGTTATCCTCAAAAATATTGATCGAAACCTGGTTTAATCGACTGTTTCAGTGTGGTACCACATTACTATGTGATCCAAACCAGAAAGTAACCCAGGATCTGTTCAACGAGTATGTGAAGTGTACGAAAGTATGAGTCTGATGAGGTCAAATCCCAGACCAATCCCAGACTTAACTTGCGTTATCCTCTAAAATATTGATCGAAACCAGGTTTAATCGACTGTTTCAGTGTGGTACCACATTACTACGTGATCCAAACTAGAAAAAACCCAGGATCAGTTCAACAAGTATGAGAAGAATGCGAAAGTATGAGTCTGATGAGTGCTAATCCCAGGGCTAACCTAGCCCTAACATGCGTTATCCTCTAAAATATTGATCCAAACCAGGTTTAATGGACTGTTTCAGTGTGGTACCACACTACTACGTGATACAAACCAGAAAAAACCCAGGATATGTTCAACAAGTATGTGAAAAACGCGAAAGTATGAGCCTGATGAGGGCGAATCCCAGACCTATGCCAGACCTAACTTGCGTTATCCTCTAAAATATTGATCGAAACCAGGTTTAATTGACTGTTTCAGCGTGGTACCACAGTACTACGTGATACAATCCAGAAACAGCCCAGGATCTAGCCATGAAGTATGAGAAATATGCGAAAGTATGAGCCTGATGAGGGCAAATCCTAGACCTAACCCAAACCTAACATGCGTTATCCTCTAAAATATTTATCAAGACCAGGTTTAATTGAATGTTTCAGTGTGGTGCCACTTTACTACGTGATCCAAAGCAGAAAAAACCGTCGATCAGGTCAACATGTATGTTAAAACTGCGAAAGTATGACCCTGATGAGGGCAAATCCCAGGACTACCCTAGACCTAACTTGCGTTATCCTCTAAAATATTGATCGAAACCAGGTTTAATTCGCTGTTTCAGGGTGGTACCACATTACTACGTCATACATTCCAGAAACAGCCCAGGATCTAGCCATCAAGTATGAGAAATATGCGAAAGAATGAGCCTGATGAGAGCAAATCGCAGACCTAACCTAGACCTAACATGAATTATTCTCTAAAATATTGATCGAAACCAGGTTTAATCGACTGCTTCAGTGTGGTACCACATTACTATGTGATCCAAACCAGAAAATAACCCAGGATCTGTTCAACGAGTATGTGAAGTGTGCGAAAGTATGAGTCTGATGAGGTCAAATCCCAGACCTATCCCAGACCTAACTTGCGTTGTCCTCTAAGATATTGATGGAAACCAGGTTTAATTGACTGTTTCAGTGTTGTACTTCATTACTACGTGATGCAATCCAGAAAAAGCCCAGGATCTAGCCATCAAGTATGAGAAATATGCGAAAGAACGAGCCTGATGAGAGCAAATCCCAGACCTAACCTAGACCTAACATGAATTATTCTCTAAAATATTGATCGAAACCAGGTTTAATCGACTGCTTCAGTGTGGTACCACATTACTATGTGATCCAAACCAGAAAATAACCCAGGATCTGTTCAACGAGTATGTGAAGTTTGCGAAAGTATGAGTCTGATGAGGTCAAATCCCAGACCTATCCCAAACCTAACTATGAGTTATCCTCTAAAATATTGATCATAACCAGGTTTAATCGACTGTTTCAGTGTGGTACCACATTACTACGTGATCCAAACCAGAAAAAACCCAGGATCCGTTCAACAAGTATGTGAAAAACGCGACAGTATGGGCCTGATGAGGGCAAATCCCAGACCTATCCCAGACCTAACTTGCGTTGTCCTCTAAAATATTGATGGAAACCAGGTTTAATTGACTGTTTCAGTGTTGTACTTCATTACTACGTGATGCAATCCAGAAAAAGCCCAGGATCTAGCCATCAAGTATGAGAAATATGCGAAAGAACGAGCCTGATGAGAGCAAATCCCAGACCTAACCTAGACCTAACATGCGTTATCCTCTAAAATATTTATCAAGACCAGGTTTAATTGATTGTTTCAGTGTGGACCCACATAACTAAGTGATCCAAACCAGAAAAAACCCAGGATCCGTTCAACAAGTATGTGAAGAATGCGAAAGTATGAGTCTGATGAATGAAAAAACCAGGCCTGACCTAGACCTAACATGCGTTATCCTCTAAAATATTGAGCGAAACCAGGTTTAATGGACTGTTTCAGTGTGGTACCATACTACTACGGGATCCAAACCAGAAAAAACACAGGATCTGTTCAACAAGTATGTGAAAAACGCGACAGTATGGGCCTGATGAGGGCAAATCCCAGACCTATCCCAGACCTAACTTGCGTTGTCCTCTAAAATATTGATGGAAACCAGGTTTAATTGACTGTTTCAGTGTTGTACTTCATTACTACGTGATGCAATTCAGAAAAGCTCAGGATCTAGCCATCAAGTATGAGAAATATGCGAAAGAATGAGCCTGATGAGAGCAAATCCCAGACCTATCCCAGACCTAACTTGCGTTGTCCTCTAAAACATTGATGGAAACCAGGTTTAATTGACTGTTTCAGTGTTGTACTTCATTACTACGTGATGCAATCCAGAAAAAGCTCAGGATCTAGCCATCAAGTATGAGAAATATGCGAAAGAATGAGCCTGATGAGAGCAAATCCCAGACCTATCCCAGACCTAACATGCGTTATCCTCAAAAATATTGTTCGAAACCTGGTTTAATCGACTGTTTCAGTGTGGTACCACATTACTATGTGATCCAAACCAGAAAATAACACAGGATCTGTTCAACGAGTATGTGAAGAAAGCGAAAGTATGAGTCTGATGAGGGCTAATCCCAGACATATCCCAGACCTAACTTGCGATATCCTCTAAAATATTGATCGAAACCAGGTTTAATTGACTGTTTTATTGTGGTACCACACTACTACGGGATCCAAACCAGAAAAAACCCAGGATCTGTTCAACAAGTATGTGAAAAACGCGAAAGTATGAGCCTGATGAGGGCAAATCCCAGACCTATCCCAGACCTAACATGCGTTATCCTCAAAAATATAGATCGAAACCTGGTTTAATCGACTGTTTCAGTGTGGTACCACATTACTATGTGATCCAAACCAGAAAATAACCCAGGACCTGTTCAACGAGTATGTGAAGTGTGCGAAAGTATGAGTCTGATGAGGGCTAATCCCATACCTATCCCAGACTTAACTTGCGTTATCCTCTAAAATATTGATCGAAACCAGGTTTAATCGACTGTTTCAGTGTGGTACCACATTACTACGTGATCCAAACCAGAAAAAACCCAGGATCAGTTCAACAAGTATGAGAAGAATGCGAAAGTATGAGTCTGATGAGTGCAAATCCCAGGGCTAACCTAGCCCTAACATGCGTTATCCTCTAAAATCTTGATCCAAACCAGGTTTAATGGACTGTTTCAGTGTGGTACCACACTACTACGTGATACAAACCAGAAAAAACCCAGGATCTGTTCAACATGTATGTGAAAAACGCGAAAGTATGAGCCTGATGAGGGCGAATCCCAGACCTATGCCAGACCTAACTTGCGTTATCCTCTAAAATATTGATCGAAACCAGGTTTAATTGACTGTTTCAGCGTGGTACCACAGTACTACGTGATACATTCCAGAAACAGCCCAGGATCTAGCCATGAAGTATGAGAAATATGCGAAAGTATGAGCCTGATGAGGGCAAATCCTAGACCTAACCCAAACCTAACATGCGTTATCCTCTAAAATATTTATCAAGACCAGGTTTAATTGAATGTTTCAGTGTGGTGCCACTTTACTACGTGATCCAAAGCAGAAAAAACCGTCGATCAGGTCAACATGTATGTTAAAACTGCGAAAGTATGACCCTGATGAGGGCAAATCCCAGGACTAACCTAGACTTAACTTGCGTTATCCTCTAAAATATTGATCGAAACCAGGTTTAATTCGCTGTTTCAGGGTGGTACCACATTACTACGTCATACAATCCAGAAACAGCCCAGGATCTAGCCATCAAGTATGAGAAATATGCGAAAGAATGAGCCTGATGAGAGCAAATCCCAGACCTAACCTAGACCTAACATGAATTATTCTCTAAAATATTGATCGAAACCAGGTTTAATCGACTGCTTCAGTGTGGTACCACATTACTATGTGATCCAAACCAGAAAATAACCCAGGATCTGTTCAACGAGTATGTGAAGTGTGCGAAAGTATGAGTCTGATGAGGTCAAATCCCAGACCTATCCCAGACCTAACTTGCGTTGTCCTCTAAGATATTGATGGAAACCAGGTTTAATTGACTGTTTCAGTGTTGTACTTCATTACTACGTGATGCAATCCAGAAAAAGCCCAGGATCCAGCCATCAAGTATGAGAAATATGCGAAAGAATGAGCCTGATGAGAGCAAATCCCAGACCTATCCCAGACCTAACTTGCGTTGTCCTCTAAAACATTGATGGAAACCAGGTTTAATTGACTGTTTCAGTGTTGTACTTCATTACTACGTGATGCAATCCAGAAAAAGTTCAGGATCTAGCCATCAAGTATGAGAAATATGCGAAAGAATGAGCCTGATGAGAGCAAATCCCAGACCTAACCTAGACCTAACATGAATTATTCTCTAAAATATTGATCGAAACCAGGTTTAATCGACTGCTTCAGTGTGGTACCACGTTACTATGTGATCCAAACCAGAAAATAACGCAGGATCTGTTCAACGAGTATGTGAAGAAAGCGAAAGTATGAGTCTGATGAGGGCTAATCCCAGACCTATCCCAGACCTAACTTGCGATATCCTCTAAAATATTGATCGAAGCCAGGTTTAATTGACTGTTTTATTGTGGTACCACACTACTACGGGATCCAAACCAGAAAAAACCCAGGATCTGTTCAACAAGTATGTGAAAAACGCGAAAGTATGAGCCTGATGAGGGCAAATCCCAGACCTATCCCAGACCTAACATGCGTTATCCTCAAAAATATAGATCGAAACCTGGTTTAATCGACTGTTTCAGTGTGGTACCACATTACTATGTGATCCAAACCAGAAAATAACCCAGGACCTGTTCAACGAGTATGTGAAGTGTGCGAAAGTATGAGTCTGATGAGGGCAAATCCCATACCTATCCCAGACCTAACATGCGTTATCCTCTAAAATATTGATCCAAACCAGGTTTAATTGACTGTTTCAGTATGGTCCCACATTACTACGTGATCCAAACCAGAAAAAACCCAGGATCCGTTCTACAAGTATGTGAAGAATGCGAAAGTATGAGTCTGATGAGTGAGAATCCCAGGCCTAACCTAGACCTAACATGCGTTATCCTCAAAAATATTGATCGAAACCTGGTTTAATCGACTGTTTCAGTGTGGTACCACATTACTATGTGATCCAAACCAGAAAGTAACCCAGGATCTGTTCAACGAGTATGTGAAGTGTACGAAAGTATGAGTCTGATGAGGTCAAATCCCAGACCAATCCCAGACTTAACTTGCGTTATCCTCTAAAATATTGATCGAAACCAGGTTTAATCGACTGTTTCAGTGTGGTACCACATTACTACGTGATCCAAACTAGAAAAAACCCAGGATCAGTTCAACAAGTATGAGAAGAATGCGAAAGTATGAGTCTGATGAGTGCAAATCCCAGAGCTAACCTAGCCCTAACATGCGTTATCCTCTAAAATATTGATCCAAACCAGGTTTAATGGACTGTTTCAGTGTGGTACCACACTACTACGTGATACAAACCAGAAAAAACCCAGGATCTGTTCAACGAGTATGTGAAAAACGCGAAAGTATGAGCCTGATGAGGGCGAATCCCAGACCTATGCCAGACCTAACTTGCGTTATCTTCTAAAATATTGATCGAAACCAGGTTTAATTGACTGTTTCAGCGTGGTACCACAGTACTACGTGATACAATCCAGAAACAGCCCAGGATCTAGCCATGAAGTATGAGAAATATGCGAAAGTATGAGCCTGATGAGGGCAAATCCTAGACCTGACCCAAACCTAACATGCGTTATCCTCTAAAATATTTATCAAGACCAGGTTTAATTGAATGTTTCAGTGTGGTGCCACTTTACTACGTGATCCAAAGCAGAAAAAACCGTCGATCAGGTCAACATGTATGTTAAAACTGCGAAAGTATGACCCTGATGAGGGCAAATCCCAGGACTACCCTAGACCTAACTTGCGTTATCCTCTAAAATATTGATCGAAACCAGGTTTAATTCGCTGTTTCAGGGTGGTACCACATTACTACGTCATACATTCCAGAAACAGCCCAGGATCTAGCCATCCAGTATGAGAAATTTGCGAAAGAATGAGCCTGATGAGAGCAAATCCCAGACCTAACCTAGACCTAACATGAATTATTCTCTAAAATATTGATCGAAACCAGGTTTAATCGACTGCTTCAGTGTGGTACCACATTACTATGTGATCCAAACCAGAAAATAACCCAGGATCTGTTCAACGAGTATGTGAAGTGTGCGAAAGTATGAGTCTGATGAGGTCAAATCCCAGACCTATCCCAGACCTAACTTGCGTTGTCCTCTAAGATATTGATGGAAACCAGGTTTAATTGACTGTTTCAGTGTTGTACTTCATTACTACGTGATGCAATCCAGAAAAAGCCCAGGATCTAGCCATCAAGTATGAGAAATATGCGAAAGAACGAGCCTGATGAGAGCAAATCCCAGACCTAACCTAGACCTAACATGAATTATTCTCTAAAATATTGATCGAAACCAGGTTTAATCGACTGCTTCAGTGTGGTACCACATTACTATGTGATCCAAACCAGAAAATAACCCAGGATCTGTTCAACGAGTATGTGAAGTTTGCGAAAGTATGAGTCTGATGAGGTCAAATCCCAGACCTATCCCAAACCTAACTATGAGTTATCCTCTAAAATATTGATCATAACCAGGTTTAATCGACTGTTTCAGTGTGGTACCACATTACTACGTGATCCAAACCAGAAAAAACCCAGGATCCGTTCAACAAGTATGTGAAAAACGCGACAGTATGGGCCTGATGAGGGCAAATCCCAGACCTATCCCAGACCTAACTTGCGTTGTCCTCTAAAATATTGATGGAAACCAGGTTTAATTGACTGTTTCAGTGTTGTACTTCATTACTACGTGATGCAATCCAGAAAAAGCCCAGGATCTAGCCATCAAGTATGAGAAATATGCGAAAGAACGAGCCTGATGAGAGCAAATTCCAGACCTAACCTAGACCTAACATGCGTTATCCTCTAAAATATTTATCAAGACCAGGTTTAATTGATTGTTTCAGTGTGGACCCACATAACTAAGTGATCCAAACCAGAAAAAACCCAGGATCCGTTCAACAAGTATGTGAAGAATGCGAAAGTATGAGTCTGATGAATGAAAAAACCAGGCCTGACCTAGACCTAACACGCGTTATCCTCTAAAATATTGAGCGAAACCAGGTTTAATGGACTGTTTCAGTGTGGTACCACACTACTACGGGATCCAAACCAGAAAAAACACAGGATCTGTTCAACAAGTATGTGAAAAACGCGACAGTATGGGCCTGATGAGGGCAAATCCCAGACCTATCCCAGACCTAACTTGCGTTGTCCTCTAAAATATTGATGGAAACCAGGTTTAATTGACTATTTCAGTGTTGTACTTCATTACTACGTGATGCAATTCAGAAAAGCTCAGGATCTAGCCATCAAGTATGAGAAATATGCGAAAGAATGAGCCTGATGAGAGCAAATCCCAGACCTATCCCAGACCTAACTTGCGTTGTCCTCTAAAACATTGATGGAAACCAGGTTTAATTGACTGTTTCAGTGTTGTACTTCATTACTACGTGATGCAATCCAGAAAAAGCTCAGGATCTAGCCATCAAGTATGAGAAATATGCGAAAGAATGAGCCTGATGAGAGCAAATCCCAGACCTATCCCAGACCTAACATGCGTTATCCTCAAAAATATTGTTCGAAACCTGGTTTAATCGACTGTTTCAGTGTGGTACCACATTACTATGTGATCCAAACCAGAAAATAACACAGGATCTGTTCAACGAGTATGTGAAGAAAGCGAAAGTATGAGTCTGATGAGGGCTAATCCCAGACATATCCCAGACCTAACTTGCGATATCCTCTAAAATATTGATCGAAACCAGGTTTAATTGACTGTTTTATTGTGGTACCACACTACTACGGGATCCAAACCAGAAAAAACCCAGGATCTGTTCAACAAGTATGTGAAAAACGCGAAAGTATGAGCCTCATGAGGGCAAATCCCAGACCTATCCCAGACCTAACATGCGTTATCCTCAAAAATATAGATCGAAACCTGGTTTAATCGACTGTTTCAGTGTGGTACCACATTACTATGTGATCCAAACCAGAAAATAACCCAGGACCTGTTCAACGAGTATGTGAAGTGTGCGAAAGTATGAGTCTGATGAGGGCTAATCCCATACCTATCCCAGACTTAACTTGCGTTATCCTCTAAAATATTGATCGAAACCAGGTTTAATCGACTGTTTCAGTGTGGTACCACATTACTACGTGATCCAAACCAGAAAAAACCCAGGATCAGTTCAACAAGTATGAGAAGAATGCGAAAGTATGAGTCTGATGAGTGCAAATCCCAGGGCTAACCTAGCCCTAACATGCGTTATCCTCTAAAATATTGATCCAAACCAGGTTTAATGGACTGTTTCAGTGTGGTACCACACTACTACGTGATACAAACCAGAAAAAACCCAGGATCTGTTCAACGAGTATGTGAAAAACGCGAAAGTATGAGCCTGATGAGGGCGAATCCCAGACCTATGCCAGACCTAACTTGCGTTATCTTCTAAAATATTGATCGAAACCAGGTTTAATTGACTGTTTCAGCGTGGTACCACAGTACTACGTGATACAATCCAGAAACAGCCCAGGATCTAGCCATGAAGTATGAGAAATATGCGAAAGTATGAGCCTGATGAGGGCAAATCCTAGACCTGACCCAAACCTAACATGCGTTATCCTCTAAAATATTTATCAAGACCAGGTTTAATTGAATGTTTCAGTGTGGTGCCACTTTACTACGTGATCCAAAGCAGAAAAAACCGTCGATCAGGTCAACATGTATGTTAAAACTGCGAAAGTATGACCCTGATGAGGGCAAATCCCAGGACTACCCTAGACCTAACTTGCGTTATCCTCTAAAATATTGATCGAAACCAGGTTTAATTCGCTGTTTCAGGGTGGTACCACATTACTACGTCATACAATCCAGAAACAGCCCAGGATCTAGCCATCAAGTATGAGAAATATGCGAAAGAATGAGCCTGATGAGAGCAAATCCCAGACCTAACCTAGACCTAACATGAATTATTCTCTAAAATATTGATCGAAACCAGGTTTAATCGACTGCTTCAGTGTGGTACCACATTACTATGTGATCCAAACCAGAAAATAACCCAGGATCTGTTCAACGAGTATGTGAAGTGTGCGAAAGTATGAGTCTGATGAGGGCTAATCCCAGACCTATCCCAGACCTAACTTGCGTTATCCTCTAAAATATTGATCGAAACCAGGTTTAATTGAATGTTTCTGTGTGGTACCACATTACTATGTGATCCAAACCAGAAAATAACCCGGGATCTGTTCAACGAGTATGCGAAGTGTGCGAAAGTATGAGTCTGATGAGGGCAAATCCCAGGCCTAACCTAGACCTAACATGCGTTATCCTCAAAAATATTGATCGAAACCTGGTTTAGTCGACTGTTTGAGTGTAGTATCACACTACTACGTGACCCAAACCAGAAAAAACCCAGGATCTGTTCAACGAGTATGTGAAAAACGCGAAAGTATGAGCCTGATGTGGGCAAATCCCGGACCTATCCCAGACCTAACTTGCGTTATCCTCTAAAATATTTATCAAGACCAGGTTTAATTGAATGTTTCAGTGTGGTACCACATTACTACGTGATCCGAACCAGACAAAAACCCAGGATCTGTTCAACGAGTATGTGAAGTGTGCGAAAGTATGAGTCTGATGAGCGCAAATCCCAGACCTATCCCAGACCTAACATGCGTTATCCTCTAAAATATTTATCAAGACCAGGTTTAATTGATTGTTTCAGTGTGGACCCACATAACTAAGTGATCCAAACCAGAAAAAACCCAGGATCCGTTCAACAAGTATGTGAAGAATGCGAAAGTATGAGTCTGATGAATGAAAAAACCAGGCCTGACCTAGACCTAACATGCGTTATCCTCTAAAATATTGAGCGAAACCAGGTTTAATGGACTGTTTCAGTGTGGTACCACACTACTACGGGATCCAAACCAGAAAAAACCCAGGATCTGTTCAACAAGTATGTGAAAAACGCGACAGTATGGGCCTGATGAGGGCAAATCCCAGACCTATCCCAGACCTAACTTGCGTTGTCCTCTAAAATATTGATGGAAACCAGGTTTAATTGACTGTTTCAGTGTTGTACTTCATTACTACGTGATGCAATCCAGAAAAGCTCAGGATCTAGCCATCAAGTATGAGAAATATGCGAAAGAATGAACCTGATGAGAGCAAATCCCAGACCTATCCCAGACCTAACTTGCGTTGTCCTCTAAAACATTGATGGAAACCAGGTTTAGTTGACTGTTTCAGTGTTGTACTTCATTACTACGTGATGCAATCCAGAAAAAGCTCAGGATCTAGCCATCCAGTATGAGAAATATGCGAAAGAATGAGCCTGATGAGAGCAAATCCCAGACCTATCCCAGACCTAACATGCGTTATCCTCAAAAATATTGTTCGAAACCTGGTTTAATCGACTGTTTCAGTGTGGTACCACATTACTATGTGATCCAAACCAGAAAATAACACAGGATCTGTTCAACGAGTATGTGAAGAAAGCGAAAGTATGAGTCTGATGAGGGCTAATCCCAGACCTATCCCAGACCTAACTTGCGATATCCTCTAAAATATTGATCGAAACCAGGTTTAATTGACTGTTTTATTGTGGTACCACACTACTACGGGATCCAAACCAGAAAAAACCCAGGATCTGTTCAACAAGTATGTGAAAAACGCGAAAGTATGAGCCTGATGAGGGCAAATCCCAGACCTATCCCAGACCTAACATGCGTTATCCTCAAAAATATAGATCGAAACCTGGTTTAATCGACTGTTTCAGTGTGGTACCATATTACTATGTGATCCAAACCAGAAAATAACCCAGGACCTGTTCAACGAGTATGTGAAGTGTGCGAAAGTATGAGTCTGATGAGGGCAAATCCCATACCTATCCCAGACCTAACATGCGTTATCCTCTAAAATATTGATCCAAACCAGGTTTAATTGACTGTTTCAGTGTGGTCCCACATTACTACGTGATCCAAACCAGTAAAAACCCAGGATCCGTTCTACAAGTATGTGAAGAATGCGAAAGTATGAGTCTGATGAGTGAGAATCCCAGGACTAACCTAGACCTAACATGCGTTATCCTCAAAAATATTGATCGAAACCTGGTTTAATCGACTGTTTCAGTGTGGTACCACATTACTATGTGATCCAAACCAGAAAATAACCCAGGATCTGTTCAACGAGTATGTGAAGTTTGCGAAAGTATGAGTCTGATGAGGTCAAATCCCAGACCTATCCCAAACCTAACTATGCGTTATCCTCTAAAATATTGATCATAACCAGGTTTAATCGACTGTTTCAGTGTGGTACCACATTACTACGTGATCCAAACCAGAAAAAACCCAGGATCCGTTCAACAAGTATGTGAAGAATGGGAAAGTATGAGTCTGATAAGTGAAAATCCCAGGCCTAACCTAGACCTAACATGCGTTATCCTCAAAAATATTGATCGAAACCTGGTTTAATCGACTGTTTCAGTGTGGTACCACATTACTATGTGATCCAAACCAGAAAATAACCCAGGATCTGTTCACCGAGTATGTGAAGTATGCGAAAGTATGAGTCTGATGAGGTCAAATCCCAGACCAATCCCAGACTTAACTTGCGTTATCCTCTAAGATATTGATGGAAACCAGGTTTAATCGACTGTTTCAGTGTGGTACCACATTACTACGTGATCCAAACCAGAAAAACCCCAAGATCAGTTCAACATGTATGAGAAGAATGCGAAAGTATGAGTCTGATGAGGTCAAATCCCAGACCTATCCCAGACCTAACATGCGTTATCCTCTAAAATATTTATCAAGACCAGGTTTAATTGATTGTTTCAGTGTGGACCCACATAACTACGTGATCCAAACCAGAAAAAACCCAGGATCCGTTCAACAAGTATGTGAAGAATGCGAAAGTATGAGTCTGATGAGTGAAAATCCCAAGCCTAATCTAGACCTAACATGCGTTATCCTCAAAAATATTGATCGAAACCTGGTTTAATCGACTGTTTCAGTGTGGTACCACATTACTATGTGATCCAAACCAGAAAATAACCCAGGATCTGTTCAACGAGTATGTGAAGTGTGCGAAAGTATGAGTCTGATGAGGGCAAATCCCAGACCTATCCCAGACCTAACACGCGTTATCCTCTAAAATATTGATCGAAACCAGGTTTAATCGACTGCTTCAGTGTGGTACCACATTACTACGTGATCCAAACCAGAAAAAACCCAGGATCCGTTCAACAAGTATGTGAAGAATGGGAAAGTATGAGTCTGATAAGTGAAAATCCCAGGCCTAACCTAGACCTAACATGCGTTATCCTCAAAAATATTGATCGAAACCTGGTTTAATCGACTGTTTCAGTGTGGTACCACATTACTATGTGATCCAAACCAGAAAATAACCCAGGATCTGTTCAACGAGTATGTGAAGTTTGCGAAAGTATGAGTCTGATGAGGTCAAATCCCAGACCTATCCCAAACCTAACTATGCGTTATCCTCTAAAATATTGATCATAACCAGGTTTAATCGACTGTTTCAGTGTGGTACCACATTACTACGTGATCCAAACCAGAAAAAAGCCAGGATCCGTTCAACAAGTATGTGAAGAATGGGAAAGTATGAGTCTGATAAGTGAAAATCCCAGGCCTAACCTAGACCTAACATGCGTTATCCTCAGAAATATTGATCGAAACCTGGTTTAATCGACTGTTTCAGTGTGGTACCACATTACTATGTGATCCAAACCAGAAAATAACCCAGGATCTGTTCAACGAGTATGTGAAGTATGCGAAAGTATGAGTCTGATGAGGTCAAATCCCAGACCAATCCCAGACTTAACTTGCGTTATCCTCTAAGATATTGATGGAAACCAGGTTTAATCGACTGTTTCAGTGTGGTACCACATTACTACGTGATCCAAACCAGAAAAACCCCAAGATCAGTTCAACATGTATGAGAAGAATGCGAAAGTATGAGTCTGATGAGTGAAAATCCCAGGGCTCACCTAGACCTAACATGCGTTATCCTCTAAACAATTGATCCAAACCAGGTTTAATGGACTGTTTCAGTGTGGTACCACACTACTACGTGATACAAACCAGAAAAAACCCTCGATCAGGTCAACATGCATGTTAAAACTGCGAAAGTATGACCCTGATCAGGGCAAATCCCAGGCCTAACCTAGACCTAACATGCGCTGTCCTCTAAAATATTGATGGAAACCATGTTTAATTGACTGTTTCAGTGTTGTACTTCATTACTACGTGATCCACTCCAGAAAAAACCCAGGATCTGTTCAACGAGTATGTGAAGTGTGCGTAGGTATGAGTCTGATGAGGGCAAATCCCAGACCTATCCCAGACCTAACTTGCGTTATCCACTAAAATATTGATCGAAACCAGGTTTAACCGACTGTTTCAGTGTGGAACCACTTTACTACGTGATCCAAACCAGCAAAACCCAGTTTCAGTTCAACAAGTATGTGAAGAATGCGAAAGTATGAGTCTGATGAGTGAAAATCCCAGGCCTAACCTAGACCTAACATGCGTTGTCCTCAAAAATAGTGATCGAAACCTGGTTTTATCGACTGTTTCAGTGTGGTACCACATTACTGTGTGATCCAAACCAGAAAATTACCCAGGATCTGTTCAACGAGTATGTGAAGTGTGCGAAAGTATGAGTCTGGTGAGGGCAAATCCCAGACCTATCCCAGACCTAACATGCGTTATCCTCTAAAATATTTATCAAGACCAGGTTTAATTGATTGTTTCAGTGTGGACCCACATAACTACGTGATCCAAACCAGAAAAAACCCAGGATCCGTTCAACAAGTATGTGAAGAATGCGAAAGTATGAGTCTGATGAGTGAAAATCCCAAGCCTAATCTAGACCTAACATGCGTTATCCTCAAAAATATTGATCGAAACCTGGTTTAATCGACTGTTTCAGTGTGGTACCACATTACTATGTGATCCAAACCAGAAAATAACCCAGGATCTGTTCAACGAGTATGTGAAGTGTGCGAAAGTATGAGTCTGATGAGGGCAAATCCCAGACCTATCCCAGACCTAACACGCGTTATCCTCTAAAATATTTATCAAGACCAGGTTTAATTGATTGTTTCAGTGTGGACCCACATAACTACGTGATCCAAACCAGAAAAAGCCCAGGATCCGTTCAACAAGTATGTGAAGAATGCGAATGTATGAGTCTGATCAGTGAAAATCTCAGGCCTTACCTAGACCTAACTTGCGTTGTCCTCTAAAATATTGATGGAAACCAGGTTTCATTGACTGTTTCAGTGTGGTACTACATTACTACGTGATGCAATCCAGAAAAAGCTCAGGATCTAGCCATCAAGTATGAGAAATATGCGAAAGAATGAGCCTGATGAGAGCAAATCCCAGACCTATCCCAGACCTAACTTGCGTTATCCTCCAAAATATTTATCAAGGCCAGGTTTAATTGAATGTTTCAGTGTGGTACCACATTACTATGTGATCCAAACCAGAAAATAACGCAGGATCTGTTCAACGAGTATGTGAAGTGTGCGAAAGTATGAGTCTGATGAGGGCAAATCCCAGACCTATCCCGGACCTAACATGCGTTATCCTCTAAAATATTTATCAAGACCAGGTTTAATTGATTGTTTCAGTGTGGACCCACATTACTACGTGAACCAAACCAGAAAAAACCCAGGATCCGTTCAACAAGTATGTGAAAAACGCGAAAGTATGAGCCTGATGAGGGCAAATCCCAGACCTATCCCAGACCTAACTTGCGTTATCCTCTAAAATATTGATCGAAGCCAAGTTTAATCGACTGTTTCAGTGTGGAACCACATTACTACGTGATCCAAGCCAGAAAAAAACCCAGGATCTTGTCAACGAGTATGTGAAGTGTGCGAAAGTATGAGTCTGATTAGGGCTAATCCCAGACCTATCCCAGACCTAGCTTGCGTGATCCTGTAAAATATTGATCGAAACCAGGTTTAATTGACTGTTTTAGTGTGGTACCACATTACTACGTGATCCAAACCAGAAAAAACCCAGGATCTGTTTAACAAGTATGTGAAAAACGCGAAACTGTGAGCCTGATGAGGGCAGATCTTAGACCTAACCCAGACCTAAGATGCGTTATCCTCTAAAATATTTATCCAGAACAGGTTTCATTGAATGTTTCAGTGTGGTACCACATTACTACGTGATCGAATCCAGAAATAGCCCAGGATCTAGCCATGAAGTATGAGAAATATGCGATAGTAAGAGCCTGATGAGGGCAAATCCTAGACCTATCCCAGACCTAACTTGAGTTATCCTCTAAAATATTGATCGTAACCAGGTTTTATTGACTGTTTCAGCGTGATACCACATTACTACGTGATACAATGCAGAAACAGCCCAGGATCTAGCCATGAAGTATGAGAAATATGCGAAAGCATGAGCCTGATAAGGGCATATCCTAGACGTAACCCAGACCTAACATGCGTTATCCTCTAAAATATTTATCAAGACCAGGTTTAATTGAATGTTTCAGTGTGGTACCACATTACTACGTGATCCAAACCAGAAAAAACCCAGGATCCGTTCAACAAGTATGTGAAGAATGCGAAAGTATGAGTCTGATGAGTGAAAATCCCAGGCCTAACCTAGACCTAACATGCGTTATCCTCTAAAATATTGATCGAAACCTGGTTTAATCGACTGTTTCAGTGTGGTACCACATTACTATGTGATCCAAACCAGAAAATAACCCAGGATCTGTTCAACGAGTATGTGAAGTGTGCGAAAGTATGAGTCTGATGAGGTCAAATCCCAGACCAATCCCAGACTTAACATGCGTTATCCTCTAAAATATTTATCAAGACCAGGTTTAATTGATTGTTTCAGTGTGGACCCACACTACTACGTGATCCAAACCAGAAAAAACCCAGCATCCGTTCAACAAGTATGTGAAGAATGCGAAAGTATGAGTCTGATGAGTGAAAATACCAGGCCTAACCTAGACCTAACATGCGTTATCCTCAAAAATATTGATCGAAACCTGGTTTAATCGACTGTTTCAGTGTGGTACCACATTACTATGTGATCCAATCCAGAAAATAACCCAGGATCTGTTCAACGAGTATGTGAAGTGTGCGAACGTATGAGTCTGATGAGGTCAAATCCCAGAACAATCCCAGACTTAACTTGCGTTATCCTCTAAGATATTGATCGAAACCAGGTTTAATCGACTGTTTCCGTGTGGTACCACATTACTACGTGATCCAATCCAGAAAAACCCCAAGATCAGTTCAACATGTATGAGAAGAATGCGAAAGTATGAGTCTGATGAGTGAAAATCCCAGGGCTAACCTAGACCTAACATGCGTTATCCTCTAAACAATTGATCCAAACCAGGTTTAATGGACTGTTTCAGTGTGGTACCACACTACTACGTGATACAAACCAGAAAAAACCCAGGATCTGTTCAACAAGTATGAGAAGAATGCGAAAGTATGAGTCTGATGAGTGAAAATCCCAGGGCTAACCTAGACCTAACATGCGTTATCCTCTAAACAATTGATCCAAACCAGGTTTAATGGACTGTTTCAGTGTTGTACTTCATTACTACGTGATCCAATCCAGAATAAGCCCAGGATCTAGCCATCAAGTATGAGAAATATGCGAAACAATGAGCCTGATGAGAGAAAATCCCAGACCTAACCTAGACCTAACATGAATTATTCTCTAAAATATTGGTCGAAACCAGGTTTAATTGACTGATTCAGTGTGGTCCCACATTCCTACGTGATCCAAACCAGAAAAAACCCAGGATCCGTTCAACAAGTATGTGAAGAATGCGAAAGTATGAGTGTGATGTGTGAAAATCCCAGGCCTAACCTAGACCTAACATGCGTTATCCTCAAAAATATTGATCGAAACGTGGTTTAATCGACTCTTTCAGTGTGGTGCCACATTACCATGTGATCCAAACCAGAAAATAACCCAGGATCTGTTCAACGAGTATGTGAAGTGTGAGAAAGTATGAGTCTGATGAGGTCAAATCCCAGACCAATCCCAGACTTAACTTGCGTTATCCTCTAAAATATTGATCGAAAGCAGGTTTAATCGACTGTTTCAGTGTGGTACCACATTACTACGTGATCCAAACCAGAAAAAACCCAGGATCACTTCAACAAGTATAAGAAGAATGCGAAAGTATGAGTCTGATGAGTGAAAATCCCAGGGCTAACCTAGACCTAACATGCGTTATCCTCTAAAATATTGATCCAAAACAGGTTTAATGGACTGTTTCAGTGTGGTACCACATTACTACGTGATACAAGCCAGACATAACACAGCATCCGTTCAACAAGTATGTGAGGAATGCGAAAGTATGAGTCTGATGAGTGAAAATCCCAGGCCTAACCTAGACCTAACATGCGTTATCCTCAAAAATATTGATCGAAACCTGGTTTAATCGACTGTTTCAGTTTGGTACCACATTACTATGTGATCCAAACCAGAAAATAACCCAGGATCTGTTCAACGAGTATGTGAAGTGTGCGAAAGTATGAGTCTGATGAGGACAAATCCCAGACCTATCCCAGACCTAACATGCGTTATCCTCTAAAATATTTATCAAGACCAGGTTTAATTGATTGTTTCAGTGTGGACCCACATTACTACGTGATCCAAACCAGAAAAAACCCAGGATCCGTTCAACAAGTATGTGAAGAATGCGAAAGTATGAGTCTGATGAGTGAAAATCCCAGGTCTAACCTAGACCTAACATGCGTTATCCTCAAAAATATTGATCGAAACCTGGTTTAATCGACTGTTTCAGTGTGGTACCACATTACTATGTGATCCAATCCAGAAAATAACCCAGGATCTGTTCAACGAGTATGTGAAGTGTGCGAACGTATGAGTCTGATGAGGTCAAATCCCAGAACAATCCCAGACTTAACTTGCGTTATCCTCTAAGATATTGATCGAAACCAGGTTTAATCGACTGTTTCCGTGTGGTACCACATTACTACGTGATCCAATCCAGAAAAACCCCAAGATCAGTTCAACATGTATGAGAAGAATGCGAAAGTATGAGTCTGATGAGTGAAAATCCCAGGGCTAACCTAGACCTAACATGCGTTATCCTCTAAACAATTGATCCAAACCAGGTTTAATGGACTGTTTCAGTGTGGTACCACACTACTACGTGATACAAACCAGAAAAAACCCAGGATCTGTTCAACAAGTATGAGAAGAATGCGAAAGTATGAGTCTGATGAGTGAAAATCCCAGGGCTAACCTAGACCTAACATGCGTTATCCTCTAAACAATTGATCCAAACCAGGTTTAATGGACTGTTTCAGTGTTGTACTTCATTACTACGTGATCCAATCCAGAATAAGCCCAGGATCTAGCCATCAAGTATGAGAAATATGCGAAACAATGAGCCTGATGAGAGAAAATCCCAGACCTAACCTAGACCTAACATGAATTATTCTCTAAAATATTGGTCGAAACCAGGTTTAATTGACTGATTCAGTGTGGTCCCACATTCCTATGTGATCCAAACCAGAAAAAACCCAGGATCCGTTCAACAAGTATGTGAAGAATGCGAAAGTATGAGTGTGATGTGTGAAAATCCCAGGCCTAACCTAGACCTAACATGCGTTATCCTCAAAAATATTGATCGAAACGTGGTTTAATCGACTCTTTCAGTGTGGTGCCACATTACTATGTGATCCAAACCAGAAAATAACCCAGGATCTGTTCAACGAGTATGTGAAGTGTGAGAAAGTATGAGTCTGATGAGGTCAAATCCCAGACCAATCCCAGACTTAACTTGCGTTATCCTCTAAAATATTGATCGAAAGCAGGTTTAATCGACTGTTTCAGTGTGGTACCACATTACTACGTGATCCAAACCAGAAAAAACCCAGGATCACTTCAACAAGTATAAGAAGAATGCGAAAGTATGAGTCTGATGAGTGAAAATCCCAGGGCTAACCTAGACCTAACATGCGTTATCCTCTAAAATATTGATCCAAACCAGGTTTAATGGACTGTTTCAGTGTGGTACCACATTACTACGTGATACAAGCCAGACAAAACACAGGATCCGTTCAACAAGTATGTGAGGAATGCGAAAGTATGAGTCTGATGAGTGAAAATCCCAGGCCTAACCTAGACCTAACATGCGTTATCCTCAAAAATATTGATCGAAACCTGGTTTAATCGACTGTTTCAGTTTGGTACCACATTACTATGTGATCCAAACCAGAAAATAACCCAGGATCTGTTCAACGAGTATGTGAAGTGTGCGAAAGTATGAGTCTGATGAGGACAAATCCCAGACCTATCCCAGACCTAAGATGCGTTATCCTCTAAAATATTTATCAAGACCAGGTTTAATTGATTGTTTCAGTGTGGACCCACATTACTACGTGATCCAAACCAGAAAAAACCCAGGATCCGTTCAACAAGTATGTGAAGAATGCGAAAGTATGAGTCTGATGAGTGAAAATCCCAGGCCTAACCTAGACCTAACATGCGTTATCCTCAAGAATATTGATCGAAACCTGGTTTAATCGACTGTTTCAGTGTGGTACCACATTACTATGTGATCCAAACCAGAAAATAACCCAGGATCTGTTCAACGAGTATGTGAAGTGTGCGAAAGTATGAGTCTGATGAGGACAAATCCCAGACCTATCCCAGACCTAACATGCGTTATCCTCTAAAATATTTATCAAGACCAGGTTTAATTGATAGTTTCAGTGTGGACCCACATTACTACGTGATCCAAACCAGAAAAAACCCAGGATCCGTTCAACAAGTATGTGAAGAATGCGAAAGTATGAGTCTGATGAGTGAAAATCCCAGGCCTAACCTAGACCTAACATGCGTTGTCCTCTAAAATATTTATCCAGACCAGGTTTCATTGAATGTTTCAGTGTGGTACCACATTACTATGTGATCCAAACCAGAAAATAACGCAGGATCTGTTCAACGAGTATGTGAAGTGTGCGAAAGTATGAGTCTGATGAGGGCAAATCCCAGACCTATCCCGGACCTAACATGCGTTATCCTCTATAATATTTACCAAGACCAGGTTTAATTGATTGTTTCAGTGTGGACCCACATTACTACGTGATCCAATCCAGAAATAGCCCAGGATCTAGCCATGAAGTATGAGAAATATGCGAAAGTATGAGCCTGATGAGGGCAAATCCTAGACCTAACCCAGACCTAACATGCGTTATCCTCTAAAATATTTATCAAGACCAGGTTTAATTGAATGTTTCAGTGTGGTACCACATTACTATGTGATCCAAACCAGAAAATAACGCAGGATCTGTTCAACGAGTATGTGAAGTGTGCGAAAGTATGAGTCTGATGAGGGCAAATCCCAGACCTATCCCGGACCTAACATGCGTCATCCTCTATAATATTTACCAAGACCAGGTTTAATTGATTGTTTCAGTGTGGACCCACATTACTACGTGAACCAAACCAGAAAAAACCCAGGATCCGTTCAACAAGTATGTGAGAAACGCGAAAGTATGAGCCTGATGAGGGCAAATCCCAGACCTATCCCAGACCTAACATGCGTTATCCTCTAAAATATTTATCAAGACCAGGTTTAATTGATTGTTTCAGTGTGGACCCACATTACTACGTGATCCAAACCAGAAAAAACCCAGGATCCTTTCAACAAGTATGTGAAGAATCCGAAAGTATGAGTCTGATGAGTGAAAATCCCAGGACTGACCTAGACCTAACATGCGTTATCCTCTAAAATATTGAGCGAAACCAGGTTTAATGGACTGTTTCAGTGTGGTACCACACTACTACGTGATCCAAACTAGAAAAAACCCAGGATCCGTTCAACAAGTATGTGAAGTGTGCGAAATTATGAGCCTGATGAGAGCAAATCCCAGACCTAACCTAGACCTAACATGAGTTATTCTCTAAAATATTGGTCGAAACCAGGTTTAATTGACTGTTTCAGTGTGGCCCCACATTACTACGTGACCCAAACCAGGAAAAACCCAGGATCCGTTCAACAAGTATGTGAAAAACGCGAAACTGCGAGCCTGATGAGGGCAAATCTTAGACCTAACCCAGACCTAAGATGCGTTATCCTCTAAAATATTTATCCAGAACAGGTTTCATTGATTGTTTCAGTGTGGTACCACTTTACTACGTGATCCAATCCAGAAATAGCCCAGGATCTAGCCATGAAGTATGAGAAATATGCGATAGTAAGAGCCTGATGAGGGCAAATCCTAGACCTATCCCAGACCTAACTTACGTTATCCTCTAAAATATTGATCGAAACCAGGTTTTATTGACTGTTTCAGCGTGGTACCACATTACTACATGATACAATGCAGAAACAGCCCAGGATCTAGCCATGAAGTATGAGAAATATGCGAAAGTATGAGCCTGATGAGGGCAAATCCTAGACGTAACCCAGACCTAACATGCGTCATCCTCTAAAATATTTATCAAGACCAGGTTTAATTGAATGCTTCAGTGTGGTACCACATTACTACGTGATCCAAACCAGAAAAAGCCCAGGATCCGTTCAACAAGTATGTGAAGAAAGCGAAGGTATGAGTCTGATGAGGGCAAATCCCGGACCTATCCCAGACCTAACTTGCGTTACCCTCTTAAATATTGATGGAAACCAGGTTTCATTCACTGTTTCAGTGTGGTACCACACTACTACGTGATACAGACCAGAAAAAACCCAGGATCTGTTCAACAAGTATGTGAAAAACGCGAAAGTATGAGCGTGATGAGGGCGAATCCCAGACCTATGCCAGACCTAACTTGCGTTATCCTCTAAAATATTTATCAAGACCAGGTTTAATTGAATGTTTCAGTGTGGTACCACATTGCTACCTGAACCAAACCAGAAAAAACCCAGGATCCGTTCAACAAGTATGTGAAGAATGCGAAAGTATGAGTCTCATGAGCGAAAATCCCAGGCCTAACCTAGACCTAACATGCGTTATCCTCTAAAATATTCATCCAAACCAGGTTTAATGGACTGTTTCAGTGTGGTAACACACTACTACGTGATCCAAACCAGAAAAAACCCAGGATCTGTTCAACAAGTATTTGAAAAACGCGAAAGTATGAGCCTGATGAGGGCAAATCCCAGACCAATCCCAGACCTAACTTGCGTTGTCCTCTAAGATATTGATGGAAACCAGGTTTAATTGACTGTTTCAGTGTTGTACTTCATTACTACGTGATGCAATCCAGAAAAAGCCCAGGATCTAGCCATCAAGTATGAGAAGAATGCGAAAGTATGAGTCTGATGAGTGAAAATCCCAGGGCTAACCTAGACCTTACATGCGTTATCCTCTAAAATATTCATCCAAACCAGGTTTAATGGACTGTTTCAGTGTGGTACCACACTACTGCGTGATACAAACCAGAAAAAACCCAGGATCTGTTCAACAAGTATGTGAATAACGCGAAACTGTGAGCCTGATGAGGGCAAATCTTAGACCTAACCTTGACCTAACATGCGTTATTCTCTAATATTTTTATCCAGACCAGGTTTCATTGAATGTTGCAGTGTGGTACCACTTTACTACGTGATCCAATCCAGAAATAGCCCAGGATCTAGCCATGAAGTATGAGAAATATGCGAAAGTACGAGCCTGATGAGGGCAAATCCTAGACCTAACCCTGACCTAACATGCGTTATTCTCTAAAATATTTATCAAGACCAGGTTTAATTGAATGTTTCAGTGTGGTACCACATTACTACGTGTTCCAAACCAGAAAAAACCCAGGATCCGTTCAACAAGTATGTGAAGAAGGCGAAATTATGAGTCTGATCAGTGAAAATCTCAGGCCTTACCTAGACCTAACTTGCGTTGTCCTCTAAAATATTGATGGAAACCAGGTTTCATTGACTGTTTCAGTGTGGTACTACATAACTACGTGATGCAATGCAGAAAATGCCCATGATCTAGCCATCAAGTATGAGAAATATGCGAAAGAATGAGCCTAATGAGAGCAAATCCCAGTCCTAACCTAGACCTAACATGCGTTATCCTCTAAAATATTGTGCGAAACCAGGTTTAATGGACTGTTTCAGTGTGGTACCACACTACTTCGTGATCCAAACCGGAAAAAACCCAGGATCTGTTTAACAGGTATGTGAAAAACTCGAAACTGTGAGCCTGATGAGGGCAAATCATAGACCTAGCCTTGACCTAACATGCGTTATCCTCAAAAATATTGAGCGAAACCAGGTTTGATGGACTGTTTCAGTGTGGTACCACACTACTACGGGATCCAAACCAGAAAAAACCCGGGATCTGTTCAACAAGTATGTGAAAAACGCGAAAGTATGAGCCTGATGAGGGCAAATCCCGGACCTATCCCAGACCTAACTTGCGTTATCCTCTAAAATATTGATCAAAACCAGGTTTAATTGAATGTTTCTGTGTGGTACCACATTACTACGTGATCCAAACCAGTAAAAACCCAGGATCCGTTCTACAAGTATGTGAAGAATGCGAAAGTATGAGTCTGATGAGAGAAAATCCCAGGCCTAACCTAGACCTAACATGCGTTATCCTGAAAGATATTGATCGAAACCTGGTTTAATCGACTGTTTCAGTGTGGTACCACATTACTATGTGATCCAAACCAGAAAATAACCCAGGATCTGTTCAACGAGTATGTGAAGTGTGCGAAAGTATGAGTCTGATGAGGTCAAATCCCAGACCAATCCCAGACTTGACTTGCGTTATCCTCTAAAATATTGATCGAAACCAGGTTTAATCGACTGTTTCAGTGTGGTACCACATTACTACGTGATCCAAACCAGAAAAAACCCAGGATCAGTTCAACAAGTATAAGAAGAATGCGAAAGTATGAGTCTGATGAGTGAAAATCCCAGGGCTAACCTAGACCTAACATGCGTTATCCTCTAAAATATTGATCGAAACCTGGTTTAATCGACTGTCTCAGTTTGGTACCACATTACTATGTGATCCAAACCAGAAAATAACCCAGGATCTGTTCAACGAGTATGTGAAGTGTGCGAAACTAAGAGTCTGATGAGGGCTAATCCCAGACCTATCCCAGACCTAACTTGCGTTATCCTCTAAAATATTGATCGAAACCAGGTTTAACCGACAGTTTCAGTGTGGAACCACATTACTACGTGATCCATACCAGAAAAAACCCAGGATCAGTTCAACAAGTATGTGAAGAATGCGAAAGTATGAGTCTGATGAGTGAAAATCCCAGGCCTGACCTAGACCTAACATGCGTTATCCTCAAAAATATTGATCGAAACCTGGTTTAGTCGACTGTTTGAGTGTAGTATCACACTACTACGTGACCCAAACCAGAAAATAACCCGGGATCTGTTCAACGAGTATGTGAAGTGTGCGAAAGTATGAGTCTGATGAGGGCAAATCCCAGACCTATCCCAGACCTAACATGCGTTATCCTCTAAAATATTTATCAAGACCAGGTTTAATTGATTGTTTCACTGTGGACCCACATTACTACGTGTTCCAAACCAGAAAAAACCCAGGATCTGTTCAACAAGTACGTGAAAAACGCGACAGTATGGGCCTGATGAGGGCAAATCCCAGACCTATCCCAGACCTAACTTGCGTTGCCCTCTAAAATATTGATGGAAACCAGGTTTAATTGACTGTTTCAGTGTTGTACTTCATTACTACGTGATGCAATCCAGAAAAGCTCAGGATCTAGCCATCAAGTATGAGAAATATGCGAAAGAATGAGCCTGATGAGAGCAAATCCCAGACCTATCCCAGACCTAACATGCGTTATCCTCAAAAATATTGTTCGAAACCTGGTTTAATCGACTGTTTCAGTGTGGTACCACATTACTATGTGATCCAAACCAGAAAATGACACAGGATCTGTTCAACGAGTATGTGAAGAAAGCGAAAGTATGAGTCTGAGGAGGGCTAATCCCAGACCTATCCCAGACCTAACTTGCGATATCCTCTAAAATATTGATCGAAACCAGGTTTAGTTGACTGTTTTATTGTGGTACCACACTACTACGGGATCCAAACCAGAAAAAACCCAGGATCTGTTCAACAAGTATGTGAAAAACGCGAAAGTATGAGCCTGATGAGGGCAAATCCCAGACCTATCCCAGACCTAACTTGCGTCGTCCCCTAAAATATTGATGGAAACCAGGTTTAGTTGATTGTTTCAGTGTGGTCCCACATTATTACGTGATCCAAACCAGAAAAAACCCACGATCTGTTCAACATGTATGAGAAATATGCGAAAGAATGAGCCTGATGAGAGCAAATCCCAGACCTAACCTAGACCTAACATGAATTTTTCTCTAAAATATTGATCGAAACCAGGTTTAATTGACTGTTTCAGCGTTGTACCACATTACTACGTGGTACAATCCAGAAACAGCCCAGGATCTAGCCATGAAGTATGAGAGATATGCGAGAGTATGAGCCTGCTGAGGGCAAATCCTAGACCTAACCCAAGCCTAACATGCGTTATCCTCTAAAATATTTATCAAGACAAGGTTTAATTGATTGTTTCAGTGTGGTCCCACATTACAACGTGATCCAAACCAGAAAAAACCCAGGATCCGTTCAACAAGTATGTGAAGAATGCGAAAGTATGAGTCTGATGAGTGAAAATCCCAGGCCTAACCTAGACCTAACATGCGTTATCCTCAAAAATATAGATCGAAATCTGGTTTAAACGACTGTTTCAGGGTGGTACCACATTACTATGTGATCCTAACCAGAAAATAACCCAGGATCTGTTAAACGAGTATGTGAAGTGTGCGAAAGTATGAGTCTGATAAGGGCAAATCCCATACCTATCCCAGACCTAACATGCGTTATCCTCTAAAATATTTATCAAGACCAGGTTTAATTGATTGTTTCACTGTGGACCCACATTACTACGTGATCCAAACCAGAAAAAACCCAGCATCCGTTCAACACGTATGTGAGGAATGCGAAAGTATGAGTCTGATGAGTGAAAATCCCAGGCCTAACCTAGACCTAACATGCGTTATCCTCAAAAATATAGATCGAAACCTGGTTTAATCGACTGTTTCAGGGTGGTACCACATTACTATGTGTTCCAAACCAGAAAATAACCCAGGATCTGTTCAACGAGTATGTGAAGTGTGCGAAAGTATGAGTCTGATCAGGGCAAATCCCATACCTATCCCAGACCTAACATGCGTTATCCTCTAAAATATTTATCAAGACCACGTTTAATTGATTGTTTCACTGTGGACCCACATTACTACGTGATCCAAACCAGAAAAAACCCAGCATCCGTTCAACAAGTATGTGAAAAACGCGAAAGCATGAGCCTGATGAGGGCAAATCCCAGACCTATCCCAGACCTAACTTGCGTTGTCCCCTAAAATATTGATGGAAACCAGGTTTAGTTGATTGTTTCAGTGTGGTCCCACATTATTACGTGATCCAAACCAGAAAAAACCCAGGATCTGTTCAACATGTATGAGAAATATGCGAAAGAATGAGCCTGATGAGAGCAAATCCCAGACCTAACCTAGACCTAACATGAATTTTTCTCTGAAATATTGATCGAAACCAGGTTTAATCCACTGCTTCAGTGTGGTACCAAATTACTACGTGATCCAAACCAGAAAAAACCCAGGATCAGTTCAACGAGTATGAGAAGAATGCGAAAGTATGAGTCTGATGAGTGAAAATCCCAGGCCTGACCTAGACCTAACATGCGTTATCCTGAAAGATATTGATCGAAACCTGGTTTAATCGACTGTTTCAGTGTGGTACCACATTACTACGTGATCCAAACCAGAAAAAACCCAGGATCAGTTCAACAAGTATAAGAAGAATGCGAAAGTATGAGTCTGATGAGTGAAAATCCCAGGGCTAACCTAGACCTAACATGCGTTATCCTCTAAAATATTGATCGAAACCTGGTTTAATCGACTGTCTCAGTTTGGTACCACATTACTATGTGATCCAAACCAGAAAATAACCCAGGATCTGTTCAACGAGTATGTGAAGTGTGCGAAACTATGAGTCTGATGAGGGCTAATCCCAGACCTATCCCAGACCTAACTTGCGTTATCCTCCAAAATATTGATCGAAACCAGGTTTAACCGACTGTTTCAGTGTGGAACCACATTACTACGTGATCCATACCAGAAAAAACCCAGGATCAGTTCAACAAGTATGTGAAGAATGCGAAAGTATGAGTCTGATGAGTGAAAATCCCAGACCTGACCTAGACCTAACATGCGTTATCCTCAAAAATATTGATCGAAACCTGGTTTAGTCGACTGTTTGAGTGTAGTATCACACTACTACGTGACCCAAACCAGAAAAAACCCGGGATCTGTTCAACAAGTATGTGAAAAACGCGAAAGTATGAGCCTGATGAGGGCAAATCCCGGACCTATCCCAGACCTAACATGCGTTATCCTCTAAAATATTGATCGAAACCTGGTTTAATCGACTGTCTCAGTTTGGTACCACATTACTATGTGATCCAAACCAGAAAATAACCCAGGATCTGTTCAACGAGTATGTGAAGTGTGCGAAACTATGAGTCTGATGAGGGCTAATCCCAGACCTATCCCAGACCTAACTTGCGTTATCCTCCAAAATATTGATCGAAACCAGGTTTAACCGACTGTTTCAGTGTGGAACCACATTACTACGTGATCCATACCAGTAAAAACCCAGGATCCGTTCTACAAGTATGTGGGGAATGCGAAAGTATGAGTCTGATGAGTGAAAATCCCAGGCCTAACCTAGACCTAACATGCGTTATCCTGAAAGATATTGATCGAAACCTGGTTTAATCGACTGTTTCAGTGTGGTACCACATTACTATGTGATCCAAACCAGAAAATAACCCAGGATCTGTTCAACGAGTATGTGAAGTGTGCGAAAGTATGAGTCTGATGAGGTCAAATCCCAGACCTATCCCAGACCTAACATGTGTTATCCTCTAAAATATTTATCAAGACCAGGTTTAATTGATTGTTTCAGTGTGGACCCACATTACTACGTGATCCAAACCAGAAAAAACACAGGATCCGTTCAACAAGTATGTGAAGAATGCGAAAGTATGAGTCTGATGAGTGAAAATCCCAGGCCTAACCCAGACCTAAGATGCTTTATCCTCTAAAATATTGAGCGAAACCAGGTTTAATGGACTGTTTCAGTGTGGTACCACACTACTACGGGATCCAAACCAGAAAAAACCCAGGATCTGTTCAACAAGTACGTGAAAAACGCGACAGTATGGGCCTGATGAGGGCAAATCCCAGACCTATCCCAGACCTAACTTGCGTTGTCCTCTATAATATTGATGGAAACCAGGTTTAATTGACTGTTTCAGTGTTGTACTTCATTACTACGTGATGCAATCCAGAAAAGCTCAGGATCTAGCCATCAAGTATGAGAAATATGCGAAAGAATGACCCTGATGAGAGCAAATCCCAGACCTATCCCAGACCTAACTTGCGTTGTCCTCTAAAACATTGATGGAAACCAGGTTTAATTGACTGTTTCAGTGTTGTACTTCATTACTACGTGATGCAATCCAGAAAAAGCTCAGGATCTAGCCATCAAGTATGAGAAATATGCGAAAGAATGAGCCTGATGAGAGCAAATCCCAGACCTATCCCAGACCTAACATGCGTTATCCTCAAAAATATTGTTCGAAACCTGGTTTAATCGACTGTTTCAGTGTGGTACCACATTACTATGTGATCCAAACCAGAAAATGACACAGGATCTGTTCAACGAGTATGTGAAGAAAGCGAAAGTATGAGTCTGATGAGGGCTAATCCCAGACCTATCCCAGACCTAACTTGCGATATCCTCTAAAATATTGAGCGAAACCAGGTTTGATGGACTGTTTCAGTGTGGTACCACACTACTACGGGATCCAAACCAGAAAAAACCCGGGATCTGTTCAACAAGTATGTGAAAAACGCGAAAGTATGAGCCTGATGAGGGCAAATCCCGGACCTATCCCAGACCTAACTTGCGTTATCCTCTAAAATATTGATCAAAACCAGGTTTAATTGAATGTTTCTGTGTGGTACCACATTACTACGTGATCCAAACCAGTAAAAACCCAGGATCCGTTCTACAAGTATGTGAAGAATGCGAAAGTATGAGTCTGATGAGAGAAAATCCCAGGCCTAACCTAGACCTAACATGCGTTATCCTGAAAGATATTGATCGAAACCTGGTTTAATCGACTGTTTCAGTGTGGTACCACATTACTATGTGATCCAAACCAGAAAATAACCCAGGATCTGTTCAACGAGTATGTGAAGTGTGCGAAAGTATGAGTCTGATGAGGTCAAATCCCAGACCAATCCCAGACTTGACTTGCGTTATCCTCTAAAATATTGATCGAAACCAGGTTTAATCGACTGTTTCAGTGTGGTACCACATTACTACGTGATCCAAACCAGAAAAAACCCAGGATCAGTTCAACAAGTATAAGAAGAATGCGAAAGTATGAGTCTGATGAGTGAAAATCCCAGGGCTAACCTAGACCTAACATGCGTTATCCTCTAAAATATTGATCGAAACCTGGTTTAATCGACTGTCTCAGTTTGGTACCACATTACTATGTGATCCAAACCAGAAAATAACCCAGGATCTGTTCAACGAGTATGTGAAGTGTGCGAAACTAAGAGTCTGATGAGGGCTAATCCCAGACCTATCCCAGACCTAACTTGCGTTATCCTCTAAAATATTGATCGAAACCAGGTTTAACCGACAGTTTCAGTGTGGAACCACATTACTACGTGATCCATACCAGAAAAAACCCAGGATCAGTTCAACAAGTATGTGAAGAATGCGAAAGTATGAGTCTGATGAGTGAAAATCCCAGGCCTGACCTAGACCTAACATGCGTTATCCTCAAAAATATTGATCGAAACCTGGTTTAGTCGACTGTTTGAGTGTAGTATCACACTACTACGTGACCCAAACCAGAAAAAACCCGGGATCTGTTCAACAAGTATGTGAAAAACGCGAAAGTATGAGCCTGATGAGGGCAAATCCCGGACCTATCCCAGACCTAACTTGCGTTACCCTCTTAAATATTGATGGAAACCAGGTTTCATTCACTGTTTCAGTGTGGTACCACACTACTACGTGATACAGACCAGAAAAAACCCAGGATCTGTTCAACAAGTATGTGAAAAACGCGAAAGTATGAGCGTGATGAGGGCGAATCCCAGACCTATGCCAGACCTAACTTGCGTTATCCTCTAAAATATTTATCAAGACCAGGTTTAATTGAATGTTTCAGTGTGGTACCACATTGCTACCTGAACCAAACCAGAAAAAACCCAGGATCCGTTCAACAAGTATGTGAAGAATGCGAAAGTATGAGTCTCATGAGCGAAAATCCCAGGCCTAACCTAGACCTAACATGCGTTATCCTCTAAAATATTCATCCAAACCAGGTTTAATGGACTGTTTCAGTGTGGTAACACACTACTACGTGATCCAAACCAGAAAAAACCCAGGATCTGTTCAACAAGTATTTGAAAAACGCGAAAGTATGAGCCTGATGAGGGCAAATCCCAGACCAATCCCAGACCTAACTTGCGTTGTCCTCTAAGATATTGATGGAAACCAGGTTTAATTGACTGTTTCAGTGTTGTACTTCATTACTACGTGATGCAATCCAGAAAAAGCCCAGGATCTAGCCATCAAGTATGAGAAGAATGCGAAAGTATGAGTCTGATGAGTGAAAATCCCAGGGCTAACCTAGACCTTACATGCGTTATCCTCTAAAATATTCATCCAAACCAGGTTTAATGGACTGTTTCAGTGTGGTACCACACTACTGCGTGATGCAAACCAGAAAAAACCCAGGATCTGTTCAACAAGTATGTGAATAACGCGAAACTGTGAGCCTGATGAGGGCAAATCTTAGACCTAACCTTGACCTAACATGCGTTATTCTCTAATATTTTTATCCAGACCAGGTTTCATTGAATGTTGCAGTGTGGTACCACTTTACTACGTGATCCAATCCAGAAATAGCCCAGGATCTAGCCATGAAGTATGAGAAATATGCGAAAGTACGAGCCTGATGAGGGCAAATCCTAGACCTAACCCTGACCTAACATGCGTTATTCTCTAAAATATTTATCAAGACCAGGTTTAATTGAATGTTTCAGTGTGGTACCACATTACTACGTGTTCCAAACCAGAAAAAACCCAGGATCCGTTCAACAAGTATGTGAAGAAGGCGAAATTATGAGTCTGATCAGTGAAAATCTCAGGCCTTACCTAGACCTAACTTGCGTTGTCCTCTAAAATATTGATGGAAACCAGGTTTCATTGACTGTTTCAGTGTGGTACTACATAACTACGTGATGCAATGCAGAAAATGCCCATGATCTAGCCATCAAGTATGAGAAATATGCGAAAGAATGAGCCTAATGAGAGCAAATCCCAGTCCTAACCTAGACCTAACATGCGTTATCCTCTAAAATATTGTGCGAAACCAGGTTTAATGGACTGTTTCAGTGTGGTACCACACTACTTCGTGATCCAAACCGGAAAAAACCCAGGATCTGTTTAACAGGTATGTGAAAAACTCGAAACTGTGAGCCTGATGAGGGCAAATCATAGACCTAGCCTTGACCTAACATGCGTTATCCTCAAAAATATTGAGCGAAACCAGGTTTGATGGACTGTTTCAGTGTGGTACCACACTACTACGGGATCCAAACCAGAAAAAACCCGGGATCTGTTCAACAAGTATGTGAAAAACGCGAAAGTATGAGCCTGATGAGGGCAAATCCCGGACCTATCCCAGACCTAACTTGCGTTATCCTCTAAAATATTGATCAAAACCAGGTTTAATTGAATGTTTCTGTGTGGTACCACATTACTACGTGATCCAAACCAGTAAAAACCCAGGATCCGTTCTACAAGTATGTGAAGAATGCGAAAGTATGAGTCTGATGAGAGAAAATCCCAGGCCTAACCTAGACCTAACATGCGTTATCCTCTAAAATATTGAGCGAAACCAGGTTTAATGGACTGTTTCAGTGTGGTACCACACTACTACGGGATCCAAACCAGAAAAAACCCAGGATCTGTTCAACAAGTACGTGAAAAACGCGACAGTATGGGCCTGATGAGGGCAAATCCCAGACCTATCCCAGACCTAACTTGCGTTGTCCTCTAAAATATTGATGGAAACCAGGTTTAATTGACTGTTTCAGTGTTGTACTTCATTACTACGTGATGCAATCCAGAAAAGCTCAGGATCTAGCCATCAAGTATGAGAAATATGCGAAAGTATGAGTCTGATGAGGGCTAATCCCAGACCTATCCCAGACCTAACTTGCGTTATCCTCTAAAATATTGATCGAAACCAGGTTTAACCGACTGTTTCAGTGTGGAACCACATTACTACGTGATCCATACCAGAAAAAACCCAGGATCAGTTCAACAAGTATGTGAAGAATGCGAAAGTATGAGTCTGATGAGTGAAAATCCCAGACCTGACCTAGACCTAACATGCGTTATCCTCAAAAATATTGATCGAAACCTGGTTTAGTCGACTGTTTGAGTGTAGTATCACACTACTACGTGACCCAAACCAGAAAAAACCCGGGATCTGTTCAACAAGTATGTGAAAAACGCGAAAGTATGAGCCTGATGAGGGCAAATCCCGGACCTATCCCAGACGTAACTTGCGTTATCCTCTAAAATATTGATCAAAACCAGGTTTAATTGAATGTTTCTGTGTGGTACCACATTACTACGTGATCCAAACCAGTAAAAACCCAGGATCCGTTCTACAAGTATGTGGGGAATGCGAAAGTATGAGTCTGATGAGTGAAAATCCCAGGCCTAACCTAGACCTAACATGCGTTATCCTGAAAGATATTGATCGAAACCTGGTTTAATCGACTGTTTCAGTGTGGTACCACATTACTATGTGATCCAAACCAGAAAATAACCCAGGATCTGTTCAACGAGTATGTGAAGTGTGCGAAAGTATGAGTCTGATGAGGTCAAATCCCAGACCTATCCCAGACCTAACATGTGTTATCCTCTAAAATATTTATCAAGACCAGGTTTAATTGATTGTTTCAGTGTGGACCCACATTACTACGTGATCCAAACCAGAAAAAACCCAGCATCCGTTCAACACGTATGTGAGGAATGCGAAAGTATGAGTCTGATGAGTGAAAATCCCAGGCCTAACCTAGACCTAACATGCGTTATCCTCAAAAATATAGATCGAAACCTGGTTTAATCGACTGTTTCAGGGTGGTACCACATTACTATGTGATCCAAACCAGAAAATAACCCAGGATCTGTTAAACGAGTATGTGAAGTGTGCGAAAGTATGAGGCTGATGAGGGCAAATCCCATACCTATCCCAGACCTAACATGCGTTATCCACTAAAATATTTATCAAGACCAGGTTTAATTGATTGTTTCACTGTGGACCCACATTACTACGTGATCCAAACCAGAAAAAACCCAGCATCCGTTCAACAAGTATGTGAAAAACGCGAAAGTATGAGCCTGATGAGGGCAAATCCCAGACCTATCCCAGACCTAACTTGCGTTGTCCCCTAAAATATTGATGGAAACCAGGTTTAGTTGATTGTTTCAGTGTGGTCTCACATTATTACGTGATCCAAACCAGAAAAAACCCAGGATCTGTTCAACATGTATGAGAAATATGCGAAAGAATGAGCCTGATGAGAGCAAATCCCAGACCTAACCTAGACCTAACATGAATTTTTCTCTAAAATATTGATCGAAACCAGGTTTAATCCACTGCTTCAGTGTGGTACCAAATTACTACGTGATCCAAACCAGAAAAAACCCAGGATCAGTTCAACAAGTATGAGAAGAATGCGAAAGTATGAGTCTCATGAGCGAAAATCCTAGACCTAACCTAGACCCAACATCCGTTATCCTCTAAGCAATTGATCCAAACCAGCTTTAATGGACTGTTTCAGTGTGGTACCACACTACTACGTTGTACAAACCAGAAAAAACCCAGGATCTGTTCAACAAGTATGTGAAAAACGCGAAAGTATGAGCCTGATGAGGGCGAATCCCAGACCTATGCCAGACCTAACTTGCGTTATCCTCTAAAATATTGATCGAAACCAGGTTTAATTGACTGTTTCAGCGTGGTACCACATTACTACGTGATACAAACCAGAAACAGCCCAGGATCTAGCCATGAAGTATGAGAAATATGCGAAAGTATGAGCCTGCTGGGGGCAAATCCTAGACCTAAGCCAAACCTAACATGCGTTATCCTCTAAAATATTTATCAAGACCAGGTTTAATTGATTGTTTCAGTGTGGTACCACATTACTACATGAACCAAACCAGAAAAAACCCAGGATCCGTTCAACAAGTATGTGAAGAATGCGAAAGTATGAGTCTCATGAGCGAAAATCCTAGACCTAACCTAGACCTAACATCCGTTATCCTCTAAAATATTGATCCAAACCAGGTTTAATGGACAGTTTCAGTGTGGTACCACTTTACTACGTGATCCAAAGCAGAAAAAACCCTCGATCAGGTCAACATGTATGTTAAAACTGCGAAAGTATGACCCTGATCAGGGCAAATCCCAGGCCTAACCTAGACCTAACATGCGCTGTCCTCTAAAATATTGATGGAAACCAGGTTTAATTGACTGTTTCAGTGTTGTACTTCATTACTACGTGATCCAATCCTGAAATAGCCCAGGATCGAGCCCTCAAGTATGAGAAATATGCGAAAGAATGAGCCTGATGAGAGAAAATCCCAGGGCTATCCTAGACCTAACATGCGTTATCCTCTAAAATATTTATCAAGACCAGGTTTAATTGAATGTTTCAGAGTGGTACCACATTATTACATGAACCAAAACAGAAAAAACCCAGGACCCGTTCAACAAGTATGTGAACAATGCGAAAGTATGAGTCTCATGATCGAAAATCCCTGGCCTAACCTAGACCTAACTTGCGTTATCCTCTAAAATATTGATCGAAACCAGGTTTAATCGACTGTTTCAGTGTGGTACCACATTACTACGTGATCCAAACCAGAAAAAACCCAGGATCAGTTCAACAAGTATAAGAAGAATGCGAAAGTATGAGTCTGATGGGTGAAAATCCCAGGGCTAACCTAGACCTAACATGCGTTATCCTCTAAAATATTGATCCAAACCAGGTTTAATGGACTGTTTCAGTTTGGTACCACATTACTACGTGATCCAAACCGGGAAAAACCCAGGATCAGTTCAACAAGTATGTGAAGAATGCGAAAGTATGAGTCTGAAGGGGGCAAATCCCAGACCTATCCCAGACCTAACATGCGTTATCCTCTAAAATATATATCAAGACCAGGTTTAATTGATTGTTTCAGTGTGGACCCATATTACTACGTGATCCAAACCAGAAAAAACCCAGGTTCCGTTCAAAAAGTATGTGAAGAATGCGAATGTATGAGTCTGATGAGTGAAAATCCCAGGCCTAACCTAGACCTAACATGAGTTATCCTCAAAAATATTGATCGAAACCAGGTTTAATCGACTGTTTCAGTGTGGTACCACATTACTACGTGATCCAAACCAGAAAAAACCCAGGATCCGTTCAACAAGTATGTGAAGAATGCGAAAGTATGAGTGTGATGTGTGAAAATCCCAGGCCTAACCTAGACCTAACATGCGTTATCCTCAAAAATATTGATCGAAACGTGGTTTAATCGACTCTTTCAGTGTGGTGCCACATTACTATGTGATCCAAACCAGAATTAACCCAGGATCTGTTCAACGAGTATGTGAAGTGTGCGAAAGTATGAGTCTGATGAGGTCAAATCCCAGACCAATCCCAGACTTAACTTGCGTTATCCTCTAAAATATTGATCGAAACGAGGTTTAATCGACTGTTTCAGTGTGGTACCACATTACTACGTGATCCAAACCAGAAAAAACCCAGGATCACTTCAACAAGTATAAGAAGAATGCGAAAGTATGAGTCTGATGAGTGAAAATCCCAGGGCTAACCTAGACCTAACATGCGTTATTCTCTAAAATATTGATCCAAACCAGGTTTAATGGACTGTTTCAGTGTGGTACCACATTACTACGTGATACAAGCCAGACATAACACAGGATCCGTTCAACAAGTATGTGAGGAATGCGAAAGTATGAGTCTGATGAGTGAAAATCCCAGGCCTAACCTAGACCTAACATGCGTTATCCTCAAAAATATTGATCGAAACCTGGTTTAATCGACTGTTTCAGTTTGGTACCACATTACTATGTGATCCAAACCAGAAAATAACCCAGGATCTGTTCAACGAGTATGTGAAGTGTGCGAAAGTATGAGTCTGATGAGGACAAATCCCAGACCTATCCCAGACCTAACATGCGTTATCCTCTAAAAGATTTATCAAGACCAGGTTTAATTGATTGTTTCAGTGTGGACCCACATTACTACGTGATCCAAACCAGAAAAAACCCAGGATCCGTTCAAAAAGTATGTGAAGAATGCGAATGTATGAGTCTGATGAGTGAAAATCCCAGGCCTAACCTAGACCTAACATGAGTTATCCTCAAAAATATTGATCGAAACCTGGTTTAATCGACTGTTTCAGTGTGGTACCACATTACTACGTGATCCAAACCAGAAAAAACCCAGGATCAGTTCAACAAGTATAAGAAGGATGCGAAAGTATGAGTCTGATGGGTGAAAATCCCAGGGCTATCCTAGACCTAACATGAGTTATCCTCAAAAATATTGATCGAAACCAGGTTTAATCGACTGTTTCAGTGTGGTACCACATTACTACGTGATCCAAACCAGAAAAAACCCAGGATCCGTTCAACAAGTATGTGAAGAATGCGAAAGTATGAGTGTGATGTGTGAAAATCCCAGGCCTAACCTAGACCTAACATGCGTTATCCTCAAAAATATTGATCGAAACGTGGTTTAATCGACTCTTTCAGTGTGGTGCCACATTACTATGTGATCCAAACCAGAAAATAACCCAGGATCTGTTCAACGAGTATGTGAAGTGTGCGAAAGTATGAGTCTGATGAGTGAAAATCCCCGGCCTAACCTAGACCTAACTTGCGTTATCCTCTAAAATATTGATCCAAACCAGGTTTAATCGACTGTTTCAGTGTGGACCCACATTACTACGTGATCCAAACCAGAAAAAACCCAGGATCAGTTCAACAAGTATAAGAAGGATGCGAAAGTATGAGTCTGATGGGTGAAAATCCCAGGGCTAACCTAGACCTAACATGCGTTATCCTCTAAAATATTGATCCAAACCAGGTTTAATCGACTGTTTCAGTGTGGACCCACATTACTACGTGATCCAAACCAGAAAAAACCCAGGATCAGTTCAACAAGTATAAGAAGGATGCGAAAGTATGAGTCTGATGGGTGAAAATCCCAGGGCTAACCTAGACCTAACATGCGTTATCCTCTAAAATATTGATCGAAACCAGGTTTAATTGACTGTTTTAGTGTGGTACCACATTACTACGTGATCCAAACCAGAAAAAGCCCAGGATCTGTTCAACGAGTATGTGAAAAACGCGAAACTGTGAGCCTGATGAGGGCAAATCTTAGACCTAACCCAGACCTAAGATGCGTTGTCCTCTAAAATATTTATCCAGACCAGGTTTCATTGAATGTTTCAGTGTGGTACCACATAACTACGTGATCCAAACCAGTAAAAACCCAGGATCCGTTTAACAAGTATGTGAGGAATGCGAATGTATGAGTCTGATGAGTGAAAATCCCAGGCCTAACCTAGACCTAACATGCGTTATCCTCAAAAATATTGATCGAAACCTGGTTTAATCGACTGTTTCAGTGTGGTACCACATTACTATGTGATCCAAACCAGAAAATAACCCAGGATCCGTTCAACAAGTATGTGAAGAATGCGAAAGTATGAGTCTGATGAGTGAAAATCCCAGGCCTAACCTAGATCTAACATGCGTTATCCTGAAAGATATTGATCGAAACCTGGTTTAATCGACTGTTTCAGTGTGGTACCACATTACTATGTGATCCAAACCAGAAAATAACCCAGGATCTGTTCAACGAGTATGTGAAGTGAGCGAAAGTATGAGTCTGATGAGGTCAAATCCCAGACCAATCCCAGACTTAACTTGCGTTATCCTCTAAAATATTGATCGAAACCAGGTTTAATCGACTGCTTCAGTGTGGTACCACATTACTACGTGATCCAAACCAGAAAAAACCCAGGATCAGTTCAACAAGTATAAGAAGAATGCGAAAGTATGAGTCTGATGGGTGAAAATCCCAGGGCTAACCTAGACCTAACATGCGTTATCCTCTAAAATATTGATCCAAACCAGGTTTAATGGACTGTTTCAGTGTGGTACCACATTACTACGTGATATAAACCAGAAAAAACCCAGGATCCGTTCAACAAGTATGTGAGGAATGCGAAAGTATGAGTCTGATGAGTGAAAATCCCAGGCCTAACCTAGACCTAACATGCGTTATCCTCAAAAATATTGGTCGAAACCTGGTTTAATCGACTGTTTCAGTTTGGTACCACATTTCTACGTGATACAAACCAGAAAAAACCCAGGATCTGTTCAACAAGTATGTGAGAAACGCGAAAGTATGAGCCTGATGAGGGCGAATCCCAGACCTATGCCAGACCTAACTTGCGTTATCCTCTAAAATATTGATCGAAACCAGGTTTAATTGACTGTTTCAGCGTGGTACCACATTACTACGTGATACAAACCAGAAACAGCTCAGGATCTAGCCATGAAGTGTGAGAAATATGCGAAAGTATGAGCCTGCTGGGGGCAAATCCTAGACCTAAGCCAAACCTAACATGCGTTATCCTCTAAAATATTTATTAAGACCAGGTTTAATTGAATGTTTCAGAGTGGTATCACATTATTACATGAACCAAACCAGAAAAAACCCAGGACCCGTTCAACAAGTATGTGAACAATGCGAAAGTATGAGTCTCATGATCGAAAATCCCAGACCTAACCTAGACCCAACATGCGTTATCCTCAAAAATATTGATCCAAACCAGGTTTAATCGACTGTTTCAGTGTGGTACCACATTACTACGTGATCCAAACCAGAAAAAACCCAGGATCAGTTCAACAAGTATAAGAAGAATGCGAAAGTATGAGTCTGATGGGTGAAAATCCCAGGGCTAACCTAGACCTAACATGCGTTATCCTCTAAAATATTGATCCAAACCAGGTTTAATCGACTGTTTCAGTGTGGTACCACATTACTACGTGATCCAAACCAGAAAAAACCCAGGATCAGTTCAACAAGTATAAGAAGAATGCGAAAGTATGAGTCTGATGGGTGAAAATCCCAGGGCTAACCTAGACCTAACATGCGTTATCCTCTAAAATATTGATCCAAACCAGGTTTAATGGACTGTTTCAGTTTGGTACCACATTACTACGTGATCCAAACCGGAAAAAACCCAGGATCAGTTCAACAAGTATGTGAAGAATGCGAAAGTATGAGTCTGATGGGTGAAAATCCCAGGGCTAACCTAGACCTAACATGCGTTATCCTCTAAAATATTGATCCAAACCAGGTTTAATGGACTGTTTCAGTTTGGTACCACATTACTACGTGATCCAAACCGGAAAAAACCCAGGATCAGTTCAACAAGTATGTGAAGAATGCGAAAGTATGAGTCTGATGGGGGCAAATCCCAGACCTATCCCAGACCTAACATGCGTTATCCTCTAAAATATATATCAAGACCAGGTTTAATTGATTGTTTCAGTGTGGACCCACATTACTACGTGATCCAAACCAGAAAAAACCCAGGATCCGATCAAAAAGTATGTGAAGAATGCGAATGTATGAGTCTGATGAGTGAAAATCCCAGGCCTAACCTAGACCTAACATGCGTTATCCTCAAAAATATTGATCGAAACCTGGTTTAATCGACTGTTTCAGTGTGGTACCACATTACTATGTGATCCAAACCAGAAAATAACCCAGGATGTGTTCAGCGAGTATGTGAAGTGTGCGAAAGTATGAGTCTGATGAGGGCAAATCCCAGACCTATCCCAGACCTAACACGCGTTATCCTCTAAAATATTTATCCAGACCAGGTTTCATTGAGTGTTTCAGTGTGGTACCACTTTACTACGTGATACAATCCAGAAATAGCCCAGGATCTAGCCATGAAGTATGAGAAATATGCGATAGTAAGAGCCTGATGAGGGCAAATCCTAGACCTATCCCAGACCTAACTTGCGTTATCCTCTAAAATATTGATCGAAACCAGGTTTAATCGACTGTTTCAGTGTGGTACCACATTACTACGTGATCCAAACCAGAAAAAACCCAGGATCAGTTCAACAAGTATAAGAAGGATGCGAAAGTATGAGTCTGATGGGTGAAAATCCCAGGGCTAACCTAGACCTAACATGCGTTATCCTCTAAAATATTGATCCAAACCAGGTTTAATCGACTGTTTCAGTGTGGACCCACATTACTACGTGATCCAAACCAGAAAAAACCCAGGATCAGTTCAACAAGTATAAGAAGGATGCGAAAGTATGAGTCTGATGGGTGAAAATCCCAGGGCTAACCTAGACCTAACATGCGTTATCCTCTAAAATATTGATCGAAACCAGGTTTAATTGACTGTTTTAGTGTGGTACCACATTACTACGTGACCCAAACCTGGAAAAAACCCAGGATCTGTTCAACGAGTATGTGAAAAACGCGAAACTGTGAGCCTGATGAGGGCAAATCTTAGACCTAACCCAGACCTAAGATGCGTTGTCCTCTAAAATATTTATCCAGACCAGGTTTCATTGAATGTTTCAGTGTGGTACCACATAACTACGTGATCCAAACCAGTAAAAACCCAGGATCCGTTTAACAAGTATGTGAGGAATGCGAATGTATGAGTCTGATGAGTGAAAATCCCAGGCCTAACCTAGACCTAACATGCGTTATCCTCAAAAATATTGATCGAAACCTGGTTTAATCGACTGTTTCAGTGTGGTACCACATTACTATGTGATCCAAACCAGAAAATAACCCAGGATCCGTTCAACAAGTATGTGAAGAATGTGAAAGTATGAGTCTGATGAGTGAAAATCCCAGGCCTAACCTAGACCTAACATGCGTTATCCTGAAAGATATTGATCGAAACCTGGTTTAATCGACTGTTTCAGTGTGGTACCACATTACTATGTGATCCAAACCAGAAAATAACCCAGGATCTGTTCAACGAGTATGTGAAGTGTGCGAAAGTATGAGTCTGATGAGGTCAAATCCCATCCCAATCCCAGACTTAACTTGCGTTATCCTCTAAAATATTGATCGAAACCAGGTTTAATCGACTGTTTCAGTGTGGTACCATATTACTACGTGATCCAAACCAGAAAAAACCCAGGATCAGTTCAACAAGTATAAGAAGAATGCGAAAGTATGAGTCTGATGAGTGAAAATCCCAGGGCTAACCTAGACCTAACATGCGTTATCCTCTAAAATATTGATCGAAACCTGGTTTAATCGACTGTCTCAGTTTGGTACCACATTACTATGTGATCCAAACCAGAAAATAACCCAGGATCTGTTCAACGAGTATGTGAAGTGTGCGAAAGTATGAGTCTGATGAGGGCTAATCCCAGACCTATCCCAGACCTAACTTGCGTTATCCTCTAAAATATTGATCGAAACCAGGTTTAACCGACTGTTTCAGTGTGGAACCACATTACTACGTGGTCCAAACCAGAAAAAACCCAGGATCAGTTCAAGAAGTATGTGAAGAATGCGAAAGTATGAGTCTGATGAGTGAAAATCCCAGGCCTAACCTAGACCTAACATGCGTTATCCTCAAAAATATTGATCGAAACCTGGTTTAGTCGACTGTTTGAGTGTAGTATCACACTACTACGTGACCCAAACCAGAAAAAACCCAGGATCTGTTCAACAAGTATGTGAAAAACGCGAAAGTATGAGCCTGATGAGGGCAAATCCCGGACCTATCACAGACCTAACTTGCGTTATCCTCTAAAATATTGATCGAAACCAGGTTTAATTGAATGTTTCTGTGTGGTACCACATTACTACGTGATCGAAACCAGTAAAAACCCAGGATCCGTTCAACAAGTATGTGAAGAATGCGAAAGTATGAGTCTGATGAGTGAAAATCCCAGGCCTAACCCAGACCTAAGATGCTTTATCCTCTAAAATATTTATCCAGAACAGGTTTCATTGAATGTTTCAGTGTGGTACCACTTTACTACGTGATCCAATCCAGAAATAGCCCAGGATCTAGCCATGAAGTATGTGAAGAATGCGATAGTAAGAGCCTGATGAGGGCAAATCCTAGACCTATCCCAGACCTAACTTGCGTTATCCTCTAAAATATTGATCGAAACCAGGTTTAATCGACTGTTTCAGTGTTGTACTTCATTACTGCGTGATGCAATCCAGAAAAAGCTCAGGATCTAGCCATCAAGTATGAGAAATATGCGAAAGAATGAGCCTGATGAGAGCAAATCCCAGACCTATCCCAGACCTAACTTGCGTTGTCCTCTAAAACATTGATGGAAACCAGGTTTAATTGACTGTTTCAGTGTGGTACCATATTACTACGTGATCCAAACCAGAAAAAACCCAGGATCAGTTCAACAAGTATAAGAAGAATGCGAAAGTATGAGTCTGATGAGTGAAAATCCCAGGGCTAACCTAGACCTAACATGCGTTATCCTCTAAAATATTGATCGAAACCTGGTTTAATCGACTGTCTCAGTTTGGTACCACATTACTATGTGATCCAAACCAGAAAATAACCCAGGATCTGTTCAACGAGTATGTGAAGTGTGCGAAAGTATGAGTCTGATGAGGGCTAATCCCAGACCTATCCCAGACCTAACTTGCGTTATCCTCTAAAATATTGATCGAAACCAGGTTTAACCGACTGTTTCAGTGTGGAACCACATTACTACGTGGTCCAAACCAGAAAAAACCCAGGATCAGTTCAAGAAGTATGTGAAGAATGCGAAAGTATGAGTCTGATGAGTGAAAATCCCAGGCCTAACCTAGACCTAACATGCGTTATCCTCAAAAATATTGATCGAAACCTGGTTTAGTCGACTGTTTGAGTGTAGTATCACACTACTACGTGACCCAAACCAGAAAAAACCCAGGATCTGTTCAACAAGTATGTGAAAAACGCGAAAGTATGAGCCTGATGAGGGCAAATCCCGGACCTATCACAGACCTAACTTGCGTTATCCTCTAAAATATTGATCGAAACCAGGTTTAATTGAATGTTTCTGTGTGGTACCACATTACTACGTGATCGAAACCAGTAAAAACCCAGGATCCGTTCAACAAGTATGTGAAGAATGCGAAAGTATGAGTCTGATGAGTGAAAATCCCAGGCCTAACCCAGACCTAAGATGCTTTATCCTCTAAAATATTTATCCAGAACAGGTTTCATTGAATGTTTCAGTGTGGTACCACTTTACTACGTGATCCAATCCAGAAATAGCCCAGGATCTAGCCATGAAGTATGTGAAGAATGCGATAGTAAGAGCCTGATGAGGGCAAATCCTAGACCTATCCCAGACCTAACTTGCGTTATCCTCTAAAATATTGATCGAAACCAGGTTTAATCGACTGTTTCAGTGTTGTACTTCATTACTGCGTGATGCAATCCAGAAAAAGCTCAGGATCTAGCCATCAAGTATGAGAAATATGCGAAAGAATGAGCCTGATGAGAGCAAATCCCAGACCTATCCCAGACCTAACTTGCGTTGTCCTCTAAAACATTGATGGAAACCAGGTTTAATTGACTGTTTCAGTGTTGTACTTCATTACTACGTGATGCAATCCAGAAAAAGCTCAGGATCTAGCCATCAAGTATGAGAAATATGCGAAAGAATGAGCCTGATGAGAGCAAATCCCAGACCTATCCCAGACCTAACATGCGTTATCCTCAAAAATATTGTTCGAAACCTGGTTTAATCGACTGTTTCAGTGTGGTACGACATTACTATGTGATCCAAACCAGAAAATAACCCAGGATCTGTTCAACGAGTATGTGAAAAACGCGAAAGTATGAGCCTGATGAGGGCAAATCCCGGACCTATCCCAGACCTAACTTGCGTTATCATCTAAAATATTGATCGAAACCAGGTTTAATTGAATGTTTCTGTGTGGTACCACATTACTATGTGATCCAAACCAGAAAATAACTCGGGATCTGTTCAACGAGTATGCGAAGTGTGCGAAAGTATGAGTCTGATGAGGGCAAACCCAGACCTATCCCAGACCTAACATGTGTTATCCTCTAAAATATTTATCAAGACCAGGTTTAATTGATTGTTTCAGTGTGGACCCACATTACTACGTGATCCAAACCAGAAAAAACCCAGGATCCGTTCAACAAGTATGTGAAGAATGCGAAAGTATGAGTCTGATGAGTGAAAATCCCAGGCCTAACCCAGACCTAAGATGCCTTATCCTCTAAAATATTTATCCAGAACAGGTTTCATTGAATGTTTCAGTGTGGTACCACTTTACTACGTGATCCAATCCAGAAATAGCCCAGGATCTAGCCATGAAGTATGAGAAATATGCGATAGTAAGAGCCTGATGAGGGCAAATCCTAGACCTATCCCAGACCTAACTTGCGTTATCCTCTAAAATATTGATCGAAACCAGGTTTAATTGACTGTTTCAGCGTGGTACCACATTACTACGTGATCCAAACCAGACAAAAATACCCAGGATCCGTTCAACAAGTATGTGAGGAATGCGAAAGTATGAGTCTGATGAGTGAAAATCCCAGGCCTAACCTAGACCTAACATGCGTTGTCCTCAAAAATATTGATCGAAACCTGGTTTAATCGACTGTTTCAGTGTGGTACCACATTACTATGTGATCCAAACCAGTAAAAACCCAGGATCTGTTCAACGAGTATGTGAAGTGTGCGAAAGTATGAGTCTGATGAGGGCAAATCCCAGACCTATCCCAGACCTAACATGCGTTCTCCTCTAAAATATTTATCAAGACCAGGTTTAATTGATTGTTTCAGTGTGGACCCACATTACTACGTGATCCAAACCAGAAAAAACCCAGGATCCGTACAACAGGTATGTGAAGAATGCGAAAGTATGAGTCTGATGAGTGAAAATCCCAGGCCTAACCTAGACCTAACATGCGTTATCCTAAAAAATATTGATCGAAACCTGGTTTAATCGACTGTTTCAGTGCGGTACCACATTACTATGTGATCCAAACCAGAAGATAACCCAGGATCTGTTCAACGAGTATGTGAAGTGTGCGAAAGTATGAGTCTGATGAGCGCAAATCCCAGACCTATCCCAGACCTAACATGCGTTATCCTCTAAAATATTTATCAAGACCAGGTTTAATTGATTGTTTCAGTGTGGACCCACATAACTACGTGATCCAAACCAGAAAAAACCCAGGATCCGTTCAACAAGTATGTGAAGAATGCGAAAGTATGAGTCTGATGAATGAAAAAACCAGGCCTGTCCTAGACCTATCATGCGTTATCCTCTGAAATATTGAGCGAAACCAGGTTTAATGGACTGTTTCAGTGTGGTACCACACTACTACGGGATCCAAACCAGAAAAAACCCAGGATCTGTTCAACAAGTATGTGAAAAACGCGACAGTATGGGCCTGATGAGGGCAAATCCCAGACCTATCCCAGACCTAACTTGCGTTGTCCTCTAAAATATTGATGGAAACCAGGTTTAATTGACTGTTTCGGTGTTGTACTTCATTACTACGTGATGCAATCCAGAAAAGCTCAGGATCTAGCCATCAAGTATGAGAAATATGCGAAAGAATGAGCCTGATGAGAGCAAATCCCAGACCTATCCCAGACCTAACTTGCGTTGTCCTCTAAAACATTGATGGAAACCAGGTTTAATTGACTGTTTCAGTGTTGTACTTCATTACTACGTGATGCAATCCAGAAAAAGCTCAGGATCTAGCCATCAAGTATGAGAAATATGCGAAAGAATGAGCCTGATGAGAGCAAATCCCAGACCTATCCCAGACCTAACATGCGTTATCCTCAAAAATATTGTTCGAAACCTGGTTTAATCGACTGTTTCAGTGTGGTACCACATTACTATGTGATCCAAACCAGAAAATAACACAGGATCTGTTCAACGAGTATGTGAAGAAAGCGAAAGTATGAGTCTGATGAGGGCTAATCCCAGACCTATCCCAGACCTAACTTGCGATATCCTCTAAAATAATGATCGAAACCAGGTTTAATTGACTGTTTTATTGTGGTACCACACTACTACGGGATCCAAACCAGAAGAAACCCAGGATCTGTTCAACGAGTATGTGAAGAAAGCGAAAGTATGAGTCTGATGAGGGCTAATCCCAGACCTATCCCAGACCTAACTTGCGATATCCTCTAAAATATTGATCGAAACCAGGTTTAATTGACTGTCTTATTGTGGTACCACACTACTACGGGATCCAAACCAGAAAAAACCCAGGATCTGTTCAACAAGTATGTGAAAAACGCGAAAGTATGAGCCTGATGAGGGCAAATCCCAGACCTATCCCAGACCTAACATGCGTTATCCTCAAAAATATAGATCGAAACCTGGTTTAATCGACTGTTTCAGTGTGGTACCACATTACTATGTGATCCAAACCAGAAAATAACCCAGGACCTGTTCAACGAGTATGTGAAGTGTGCGAAAGTATGAGTCTGATGAGGGCAAATCCCATACCTATCCCAGACCTAACATGCGTTATCCTCTAAAATATTTATCAAGACCAGGTTTAATTGATTGTTTCACTGTGGACCCACATTACTACGTGATCCAAACCAGAAAAAACCCAGCATCCGTTCAACACGTATGTGAAGAATGCGAAAGTATGAGTCTGATGAGTGAAAATCCCAGGCCTGACCTAGACCTAACTTGCGTTATCCTCTAAAATATTGATCGAAACCAGGCTTAATTGACTGTTTCAGCGTGGTACCACATTACTACGTGATACAAACCAGAAACAGCCCAGGATCTAGCCATGAAGTATGAGAAATATGCGAAAGTATGAGCCTGCTGGGGGCAAATCCTAGACCTAAGCCAAACCTAACATGCGTTATCCTCTAAAATATTTATCAAGACCAGGTTTAATTGATTGTTTCAGTGTGGTACCACATTACTACGTGAACCAAACCAGAAAAAACCCAGGATCCGTTCAACAAGTATGTGAAGAATGCGAAAGTATGAGTCTCATGAGCGAAAATCCCAGACCTAACCTAGACCTAACATGCGTTATCCTCTAAAATATTGATCCAAACCAGGTTTAATGGACTGTTTCAGTGTGGTACCACTTTACTACGTGATCCAAAGCAGAAAAAACCCTCGATCAGGTCAACATGTATGTTAAAACTCCGAAAGTATGACCCTGATCAGGGCAAGTCCCAGGCCTAACCTAGACCTAACATGCGCTGTCCTCTAAAATATTGATGGAAACCAGGTTTAATTGACTGTTTCAGTGTTGTACTTCATTACTACGTGATCCAATCCAGAAAAAGCCCAGGATCTAGCCCTCAAGTATGAGAAATATGCGAAAGAATGAGCCTGATGAGAGAAAATCCCAGACCTAACCTAGACCTAACATGAATTATTCTCTAAAATATTGGTCGAAACCAGGTTTAATTGACTGATTCAGTGTGGTCCCACATTACTACGTGATCCAAACCAGAAAAAACCCAGGATCCGTTCAACAAGTATGTGAAGAATGTGAAATATGTGTCTGATGAGTGAAAATCCCGGGCCTAACCTAGACCTAACATGCGTTATCCTCAAAAATATTGATCGAAACGTGGTTTAATCGACTGTTTCAGTGTGGTGCCACATTACTATGTGATCCAAACCAGAAAAAAACCCAGGATCTGTTCAACGAGAATGTGAAGTGTGCGAAAGTATGAGGCTGATGAGGTCAAATCCCAGACCAATCCCAGACTTAACTTGCGTTATCCTCTAAAATATTGATCGAAACCAGGTTTAATCGACTGCTTCAGTGTGGTACCACATTACTACGTGATCCAAACCAGAAAAAACCCAGGATCACTTCAACAAGTATGTGAACAATGCGAAAGTATGAGTCTCATGATCGAAAATCCCAGACCTAACCTAGACCTAACATGCGTTATCCTCTAAAATATTCATCCAAACCAGGTTTAATGGACTGTTTCAGTGTGGTACCACTTTACTACGTGATCCAAAGCAGAAAAAAACCCTCGATCAGGTCAACATGTATGTTAAAACTGCGAAAGTATGACCCTGATCAGGGCAAATCCCAGGCCTAACCTAGACCTAACATGCGCTGTCCTCTAAAATATTGATGGAAACCTGGTTTAATTGACTGTTTCAGTGTTGTACTTCATTACTACGTGATCCAATCCAGAAAAAGCCCAGGATCTAGCCATCAAGTATGAGAAATATGCGAAAGTATGAGCCTGCTGGGGGCAAATCCTAGACCTAAGCCAAACCTAACATGCGTTATCCTCTAAAATATTTATCAAGACCAGGTTTAATTGATTGATTCAGTGTGGTCCCACATTACTACGTGATCAAAACCAGAAAAAACCCAGGATCCGTTCAACAAGTATGTGAAGAATGCGAAATATGAGTCTGATGAGTGAAAATCCCGGGCCTAACCCAGACTTAAGATGCTTTATCCTCTAAAATATTTATCCAGAACAGGTTTAATTGAATGTTTCTGTGTGGTACCACATTACTATGTGATCCAAACCAGAAAATAACCCGGGATCTGTTCAACGAGTATGCGAAGTGTGCGAAAGTATGAGTCTGATGAGGGCAAACCCAGACCTATCCCAGACCTAACATGTGTTATCCTCTAAAATATTTATCAAGACCAGGTTTAATTGATTGTTTCAGTGTGGACCCACATTACTACGTGATCCAAACCAGAAAAAACCCAGGATCCGTTCAACAAGTATGTGAAGAATGCGAAAGTATGAGTCTGATGAGTGAAAATCCCAGGCCTAACCCAGACCTAAGATGCATTATCCTCTAAAATATTTATCCAGAACAGGTTTCATTGAATGTTTCAGTGTGGTACCACTTTACTACGTGATCCAAAGCAGAAAAAACCCTCGATCAGGTCAACATGTATGTTAAAACTGCGAAAGTATGACCCTGATCAGGGCAAGTCCCAGGCCTAACCTAGACCTAACATGCGCTGTCCTCTAAAATATTGATGGAAACCAGGTTTAATTGACTGTTTCAGTGTTGTACTTCATTACTACGTGATCCAATCCAGAAAAAGCCCAGGATCTAGCCCTCAAGTATGAGAAATATGCGAAAGAATGAGCCTGATGAGAGAAAATCCCAGACCTAACCTAGACCTAACATGAATTATTCTCTAAAATATTGGTCGAAACCAGGTTTAATTGACTGATTCAGTGTGGTACCACATTACTACATGAACCAAACCAGAAAAAACCCAGCATCCGTTCAACACGTATGTGAAGAATGCGAAAGTATGAGTCTGATGAGTGAAAATCCCAGGCCTGACCTAGACCTAACATGCGTTATCCTCTAAAATATTGAGTGAAACCAGGTTTAATCGACTGTTTCAGTGTGGTACCACATTACTATGTGATCCAAACCAGAAAATAACCCAGGATCCGTTCAACACGTATGTGAAGAATGCGAAAGTATGAGTCTGATGAGTGAAAATCCCAGGCCTGACCTAGACCTAACATGCGTTATCCTCTAAAATATTGAGTGAAACCAGGTTTAATCGACTGCTTCAGTGTGGTACCAAATTACTACGTGATCCAAACCAGAAAAAACCCAGGATCCGTTCAACAAGTATGTGAAGAATGCGAAAGTATGAGTCTGATGAGTGAAAATCCCAGGCCTAACCCAGACCTAAGATGCATTATCCTCTAAAATATTTATCCAGAACAGGTTTCATTGAATGTTTCAGTGTGGTACCACTTTACTACGTGATCCAAAGCAGAAAAAACCCTCGATCAGGTCAACATGTATGTTAAAACTGCGAAAGTATGACCCTGATCAGGGCAAGTCCCAGGCCTAACCTAGACCTAACATGCGCTGTCCTCTAAAATATTGATGGAAACCAGGTTTAATTGACTGTTTCAGTGTTGTACTTCATTACTACGTGATCCAATCCAGAAAAAGCCCAGGATCTAGCCCTCAAGTATGAGAAATATGCGAAAGAATGAGCCTGATGAGAGAAAATCCCAGACCTAACCTAGACCTAACATGAATTATTCTCTAAAATATTGGTCGAAACCAGGTTTAATTGACTGATTCAGTGTGGTACCACATTACTACATGAACCAAACCAGAAAAAACCCAGCATCCGTTCAACACGTATGTGAAGAATGCGAAAGTATGAGTCTGATGAGTGAAAATCCCAGGCCTGACCTAGACCTAACATGCGTTATCCTCTAAAATATTGAGTGAAACCAGGTTTAATCGACTGTTTCAGTGTGGTACCACATTACTATGTGATCCAAACCAGAAAATAACCCAGGATCCGTTCAACACGTATGTGAAGAATGCGAAAGTATGAGTCTGATGAGTGAAAATCCCAGGCCTGACCTAGACCTAACATGCGTTATCCTCTAAAATATTGAGTGAAACCAGGTTTAATCGACTGCTTCAGTGTGGTACCAAATTACTACGTGATCCAAACCAGAAAAAACCCAGGATCAGTTCAACAAGTATGAGAAGAATGCGAAAGTATGAGTCTGATGAGTGAAAATCCCAGGGCTAACCTAGACCTAACATGCGTTATCCTCTAAGCAATTGATCCAAACCAGCTTTAATGGACTGTTTCAGTGTGGTACCACACTACTACGTGATACAAACCAGAAAAAACCCAGGATCTGTTCAACAACTATGTGAAAAACGCGAAAGTATGAGCCTGATGAGGGCGAATCCCAGACCTATGCCAGACCTAACTTGCGTTATCCTCTAAAATATTGATCGAAACCAGGTTTAATTGACTGTTTCAGCGTGGTACCACATTACTACGTGATACAAACCAGAAACAGCCCAGGATCTAGCCATGAAGTATGAGAAATATGCGAAAGTATGAGCCTGCTGGGGGCAAATCCTAGACCTAAGCCAAATCTAACATGCGTTATCCTCTAAAATATTTATCAAGACCAGGTTTAATTGATTGTTTCAGTGTGGTACCACATTACTACATGAACCAAACCAGAAAAAACCCAGGATCCGTTCAACAAGTATGTGAAGAATGCGAAAGTATGAGTCTCATGAGCGAAAATCCCAGACCTAACCTAGACCTAACATGCGTTATCCTCTAAAATATTGATCCAAACCAGGTTTAATGGACTGTTTCAGTGTGGTACCACTTTACTACGTGATCCAAAGCAGAAAAAACCCTCGATCAGGTCAACATGTATGTTAAAACTGCGAAAGTATGACCCTGATCAGGGCAAGTCCCAGGCCTAACCTAGACCTAACATGCGCTGTCCTCTAAAATATTGATGGAAACCAGGTTTAATTGACTGTTTCAGTGTTGTACTTCATTACTACGTGATCCAATCCAGAAAAAGCCCAGGATCTAGCCCTCAAGTATGAGAAATATGCGAAAGAATGAGCCTGATGAGAGAAAATCCCAGACCTAACCTAGACCTAACATGAATTATTCTCTAAAATATTGGTCGAAACCAGGTTTAATTGACTGATTCAGTGTGGTCCCACATTACTACGTGATCCAAACCAGAAAAAACCCAGAATCCGTTCAACAAGTATGTGAAGAATGTGAAATATGTGTCTGATGAGTGAAAATCCCGGGCCTAACCTAGACCTAACATGCGTTATCCTCAAAAATATTGATCGAAACGTGGTTTAATCGACTGTTTCAGTGTGGTGCCACATTACTATGTGATCCAAACCAGAAAAAAACCCAGGATCTGTTCAACGAGAATGTGAAGTGTGCGAAAGTATGAGGCTGATGAGGTCAAATCCCAGACCAATCCCAGACTTAACTTGCGTTATCCTCTAAAACATTGATCGAAACCAGGTTTAATCGACTGCTTCAGTGTGGTACCACATTACTACGTGATCCAAACCAGAAAAAACCCAGGATCAGTTCAACAAGTATAAGAAGAATGCGAAAGTATGAGTCTGATGGGTGAAAATCCCAGGGCTAACCTAGACCTAACATGCGTTATCCTCTAAAATATTGATCCAAACCAGGTTTAATGGACTGTTTCAGTGTGGTACCACATTACTACGTGATATAAACCAGAAAAAACCCAGGATCCGTTCAACAAGTATGTGAGGAATGCGAAAGTATGAGTCTGATGAGTGAAAATCCCAGGCCTAACCTAGACCTAACATGCGTTATCCTCAAGAATATTGATCGAAACCTGGTTTAATCGACTGTTTCAGTGTGGTACCACATTACTATGTGATCCAAACCAGTAAAAACCCAGGATCTGTTCAACGAGTATGTGAAGTGTGCGAAAGTATGAGTCTGATGAGGGCTAATCCCAGACCTATCCCAGACCTAACATGCGTTATCCTCTAAAATATTTATCAAGACCAGGTTTAATTGGTTGTTTCAGTGTGGACCCACATTACTACGTGATCCAAACCAGAAAAAACCCAGGATCCGTTCAACAGGTATGTGAAGAATGCGAAAGTATGAGTCTGATGAGTGAAAATCCCAGGCCTAACCTAGACCTAACATGCGTTATCCTAAAAAATATTGATCGAAACCTGGTTTAATCGACTGTTTCAGTGCGGTACCACATTACTATGTGATCCAAACCAGAAGATAACCCAGGATCTGTTCAACGAGTATGTGAAGTGTGCGAAAGTATGAGTCTGATGAGCGCAAATCCCAGACCTATCCCAGACCTAACATGCGTTATCCTCTAAAATATTTATCAAGACCAGGTTTAATTGATTGTTTCAGTGTGGACCCACATAACTACGTGATCCAAACCAGAAAAAACCCAGGATCCGTTCAACAAGTATGTGAAGAATGCGAAAGTATGAGTCTGATGAATGAAAAAACCAGGCCTGACCTAAACCTAACATGCGTTATCCTCTAAAATATTGAGCGAAACCAGGTTTAATGGACTGTTTCAGTGTGGTACCACACTACTACGGGATCCAAACCAGAAAAAACCCGGGATCTGTTCAACAAGTATGTGAAAAACGCGACAGTATGGGCCTGATGAGGGCAAATCCCAGACCTATCCCAGACCTAACTTGCGTTGTCCTCTAAAATATTGATGGAAACCAGGTTCAATTGACTGTTTCAGTGTTGTACTTCATTACTACGTGATGCAATCCAGAAAAGCTCAGGATCTAGCCATCAAGTATGAGAAATATGCGAAAGAATGAGCCTGATGAGAGCAAATCCCAGACCTATCCCAGACCTAACTTGCGTTGTCCTCTAAAACATTGATGGAAACCAGGTTTAATTGACTGTTTCAGTGTTGTACTTCATTACTACGTGATGCAATCCAGAAAAAGCTCAGGATCTAGCCATCAAGTATGAGAAATATGCGAAAGAATGAGCCTGATGAGAGCAAATCCCAGACCTATCCCAGACCTAACATGCGTTATCCTCAAAAATATTGTTCGAAACCTGGTTTAATCGACTGCTTCAGTGTGGTACCACATTACTATGTGATCCAAACCAGAAAATAACACAGGATCTGTTCAACGAGTATGTGAAGAAAGCGAAAGTATGAGTCTGATGAGGGCTAATCCCAGACCTATCGCAGACCTAACTTGCGATATCCTCTAAAATATTGATCGAAACCAGGTTTAATTGACTGTTTTATTGTGGTACCACACTACTACGGGATCCAAACCAGAAAAAACCCAGGATCTGTTCAACGAGTATGTGAAGAAAGCGAAAGTATGAGTCTGATGAGGGCTAATCCCAGACCTATCCCAGACCTAACTTGCGATATCCTCTAAAATATTGATCGAAACCATGTTTAATTGACTGTTTTATTGTGGTACCACACTACTACGGGATCCAAACCAGAAAAAACCCAGGATCTGTTCAACAAGTATGTGAAAAACGCGAAAGTATGAGCCTGATGAGGGCAAATCCCAGACCTATCCCAGACCTAACATGCGTTATCCTCAAAAATATAGATCGAAACCTGGTTTAATCGACTGTTTCAGTGTGGTACCACATTACTATGTGATCCAAACCAGAAAATAACCCAGGACCTGTTCAACGGGTATGTGAAGTGTGCGAAAGTATGAGTCTGATGAGGGCAAATCCCATACCTATCCCAGACCTAACATGCGTTAGCCTCTAAAATATTTATCAAGACCAGGTTTAATTGATTGTTTCACTGTGGACCCACATTACTACGTGATCCAAACCAGAAAAAACCCAGCATCCGTTCAACACGTATGTGAAGAATGCGAAAGTATGAGTCTGATGAGTGAAAATCCCAGGCCTGACCTAGACCTAACATGCGTTATCCTCTAAAATATTGAGTGAAACCAGGTTTAATCGACTGTTTCAGTGTGGTACCACATTACTATGTGATCCAAACCAGAAAATAACCCAGGATCTGTTCAACGAGTATGTGAAGTGTGCGAAAGTATGTGTCTGATGAGGTCAAATCCCAGACCATTCCCAGACTTAACTTGCGTTATCCTCTAAGATATTGATCGAAACCAGGTTTAATCGACTGCTTCAGTGTGGTACCAAATTACTACGTGATCCAAACCATAAAAAACCCAGGATCAGTTCAACAAGTATGAGAAGAATGCGAAAGTATGAGTCTGATGAGTGAAAATCCCAGGGCTAACCTAGACCTAACATGCGTTATCCTCTAAGCAATTGATCCAAACCAGCTTTAATGGACCGTTTCAGTGTGGTACCACACTACTACGTGATACAAACCAGAAAAAACCCAGGATCTGTTCAACAAGTATGTGAAAAACGCGAAAGTATGAGCCTGATGAGGGCGAATCCCAGACCTATGCCAGACCTAACTTGCGTTATCCTCTAAAATATTGATCGAAACCAGGTTTAATTGACTGTTTCAGCGTGGTACCACATTACTACGTGATACAAACCAGAAACAGCCCAAGATCTAGCCATGAGGTATGAGAAATATGCGAAAGTATGAGCCTGCTGGGGGCAAATCCTAGACCTAAGCCAAACCTAACATGCGTTATCCTCTAAAATATTTATCAAGACCAGGTTTAATTGATTGTTTCAGTGTGGTACCACATTACTACGTGAACCAAACCAGAAAAAACCCAGGATCCGTTCAACAAGTATGTGAAGAATGCGAAAGTATGAGTCTCATGAGCGAAAATCCCAGACCTAACCTAGACCTTACATGCGTTATCCTCTAAAATATTGATCCAAACCAGGTTTAATGGACTGTTTCAGTGTGGTACCACTTTACTACGTGATCCAAAGCAGAAAAAACCCTCGATCAGGTCAACATGTATGTTAAAACTGCGAAAGTATGACCCTGATCAGGGCAAATCCCAGGCCTAACCTAGACCTAACATGCGCTGTCCTCTAAAATATTGATGGAAACCAGGTTTAATTGACTGTTTCAGTGTTGTACTTCATTACTACGTGATCCAATCCAGAAAAAGCCCAGGATCTAGCCCTCAAGTATGAGAAATATGCGAAAGAATGAGCGTGATGAGAGAAAATCCCAGACCTAACCTAGACCTAACATGAATTATTCTCTAAAATATTGGTCGAAACCAGGTTTAATTGACTGATTCAGTGTGGTCCCACATTACTACGTGATCCAAACCAGAAAAAACCCAGGATCCGTTCAACAAGTATGTGAAGAATGTGAAATATGTGTCTGATGAGTGAAAATCCCGGGCCTAACCTAGACCTAACATGCGTTATCCTCAAAAATATTGATCGAAACGGGGTTTAATCGACTGTTTCAGTGCGGTGCCACATTACTATGTGATCCAAACCAGAAGAAAACCCAGGATCTGTTCAACGAGAATGTGAAGTGTGCGAAAGTATGAGGCTGATGAGGTCAAATCCCAGACCAATCCCAGACTTAACTTGCGTTATCCTCTAAAATATTGATCGAAACCAGGTTTAATCGACTGCTTCAGTGTGGTACCACATTACTACGTGATCCAAACCAGAAAAAACCCAGGATCAGTTCAACAAGTATAAGAAGAATGCGAAAGTATGAGTCTGATGGGTGAAAATCCCAGGGCTAACCTAGACCTAACATGCGTTATCCTCTAAAATATTGATCCAAACCAGGTTTAATGGACTGTTTCAGTGTGGTACCACATTACTACGTGATATAAACCAGAAAAAACCCAGGATCCGTTCAACAAGTATGTGAGGAATGCGAAAGTATGAGTCTCATGATCGAAAATCCCAGACCTAACCTAGACCTAACATGCGTTATCCTCTAAAATATTGATCCAAACCAGGTTTAATGGACTGTTTCAGTGTGGTACCACTTTACTACGTGATCCAAACCAGAAAAAACCCAGGATCAGTTCAACAAGTATAAGAAGAATGCGAAAGTATGAGTCTGATGGGTGAAAATCCCAGACCTATCCCAGACCTAACATGCGTTATCCTCTAAAATATATATCAAGACCAGGTTTAATTGATTGTTTCAGTGTGGACCCACATTACTACGTGATCCAAACCAGAAAAAACCCAGGATCCGTTCAAAAAGTATGTGAAGAATGCGAATATATGAGTCTGATGAGTGAAAATCCCAGGCCTAACCTAGACCTAACATGCGTTATCCTCAAAAATATTGATCGAAACCTGGTTTAATTGACTGTTTTAGTGTGGTACCACATTACTACGTGATCCAAACCAGAAAAAACCCAGGATCTGTTCAACAAGTATGTGAAAAACGCGAAACTGTGAGCCTGATGAGGGCAAATCCTAGACCTAAGCCAAACCTAACATGCGTTATCCTCTAAAATATTTATCAAGACCAGGTTTAATTGATTGATTCAGTGTGGTCCCACATTACTACGTGATCAAAACCAGAAAAAACCCAGGATCCGTTCAACAAGTATGTGAAGAATGCGAAATATGAGTCTGATGAGTGAAAATCCCGGGCCTAACCTAGACCTAACTTGCGTTATCCTCTAAAATATTGATCGAAACCAGGTTTAATCGACTGTTTCAGTGTGGTACCACATTACTACGTGATCCAAACCAGAAAAAACCCAGGATCAGTTCAACAAGTATAAGAAGAATGCGAAAGTATGAGTCTGATGGGTGAAAATCCCAGGGCTAACCTAGACCTAACATGCGTTATCCTCTAAAATATTGATCCAAACCAGGTTTAATGGACTGTTTCAGTTTGGAACCACATTACTACGTGATCCAAACCGGAAAAAACCCAGGATCAGTTCAACAAGTATGTGAAGAATGCGAAAGTATGAGTCTGATGGGGGCAAATCCCAGACCTATCCCAGACCTAACATGCGTTATCCTCTAAAATATATATCAAGACCAGGTTTAATTGATTGTTTCAGTGTGGACCCACATTACTACGTGATCCAAACCAGAAAAAACCCAGGATCCGTTCAAAAAGTATGTGAAGAATGCGAATATATGAGTCTGATGAGTGAAAATCCCAGGCCTAACCTAGACCTAACATGCGTTATCCTCAAAAATATTGATCGAAACCTGGTTTAATTGACTGTTTTAGTGTGGTACCACATTACTACGTGATCCAAACCAGAAAAAACCCAGGATCTGTTCAACAAGTATGTGAAAAACGCGAAACTGTGAGCCTGATGAGGGCAAATCCTAGACCTAAGCCAAACCTAACATGCGTTATCCTCTAAAATATTTATCAAGACCAGGTTTAATTGATTGATTCAGTGTGGTCCCACATTACTACGTGATCAAAACCAGAAAAAACCCAGGATCCGTTCAACAAGTATGTGAAGAATGCGAAATATGAGTCTGATGAGTGAAAATCCCGGGCCTAACCTAGACCTAACATGCGTTATCCTCTAAAATATTGATCCAAACCAGGTTTAATGGACTGTTTCAGTTTGGAACCACATTACTACGTGATCCAAACCGGAAAAAACCCAGGATCAGTTCAACAAGTATGTGAAGAATGCGACAGTATGAGTCTGATGAGGGCAAATCCCAGACCTATCCCAGACCTAACATGCGTTATCCTCTAAAATATATATCAAGACCAGGTTTAATTGATTGTTTCAGTGTGGACCCACATTACTACGTGATCCAAACCAGAGAAAACCCAGGATCTGTTCGACAAGTATGTGAAAAACGCGAAACTGTGAGCCTGATGAGGGCAAATCTTAGACCTAACCTTGACCTAACATGCGTTATCCTCTAAAATTTTTATCCAGACCAGGTTTCATTGAATGTTTCAGTGTGGTACCACTTTACTACGTGATCCAATCCAGAAATAGCCCAGGATCTAGCCATGAAGTATGAGAAATATGCGAAAGTATGAGCCTGATGAGGGCAAATCCTAGACCTAACCCAGACCTAACATGCGTTATTCTCTAAAATATTGATCGAAGCCAAGTTTAATCGACTGTTTCAGTGTGGAACCACATTACTACGTGATCCAAGCCAGGAAAAAACCCAGGATCTTGTCAACGAGTATGTGAAGTGTGCGATAGTATGAGTCTGATGAGGGCTAATCCCAGACCTATCCCAGACCTAGCTTGCGTTATCCTCTAAGATATTGATGGAAACCAGGTTTAATTGACTATTTCAGTGTTGTACTTCATTACTACGTGATGCAGTCCAGAAAAAGCCCAGGATATAGCCATCAAGTATGAGAAATATGCGAAAGAATGAGCCTGATGAGAGCAAATCCCAGACCTAACCTAGACCTAACATGCGTTATCCTCTAAAATATTTATCAAGACCAGGTTTAATTGAATGTTTCAGTGTGGTACTACATTACTACGTGACCCAAACCAGAAAAAACCCAGGATCTGTTCAACAAGTATGTGAAAAACGCGAAAGAATGAGCCTGATGAGGGCAAATCCCAGACCTATCCCAGACCTAACATGCGTTATCCTCTAAAATATTTATCAAGACCAGGTTTAATTGATTGTTTCGGTGTGGACCCACATTGCTACGTGATCCAAACCAGAAAATAACCCAGGATCTGTTCAACGAGTATGTGAAGTGTGCGAAAGTATGAGTCTGATGAGGGCAAATCCCAGACCTATCCCAGACCTAACATTCGTTATCCTCTAAAATATTTATCAAGACCAGGTTTAATTGATTGTTTCAGTGTGGACCCACATGACTACGTGTTCCAAACCAGAAAAAACCCAGGATCCGTTCAACAAGTATGTGAAGAATGCGAAAGTATGAGTCTGATGAGTGAAAATCCCAGGACTAACCTAGACCTAACATGCGTTATCCTCAAAAATATTGATCGAAACCTGGTTTAATCGACTGTTTCAGTGTGGTACCACATTACTATGTGATCCAAACCAGAAAATAACCCAGGATCTGTTCAACGAGTATGTGAAGTGTGCGAAAGTATGAGTCTGATGAGGTCAAATCCCAGACCAATCCCAGACTTAACTTGCGTTATCCTCTAAAATATTGATCGAAACCAGGTTTAATCGACTGTTTCAGTGTGGTACCACATTACTACGTGATCCAAACGAGAAAAAACCCAGGATCAGTTCAACAAGTATAAGAAGAATGCGAAAGTATGAGTCTGATGAGTGAAAATCCCAGGGCTAACCTAGACCTAACATGCGTTATCCTCTAAAATATTAATCCAAACCAGGTTTAATGGACTGTTTCAGTGTGGTACCACATTACTACGTGGTACAAACCAGAAAAAACCCAGGATCCGTTCAACAAGTATGTGAGGAATGCGAATGTATGAGTCTGATGAGTGAAAATCCCAGGCCTTACCTAGACCTAACTTGCGTTATCCTCTAAAATATTTATCAAGACCAGGTTTAATTGATTGTTTCAGTGTGGACCCACATTACTACGTGATCCAAACCAGAAAAAACCCAGGATCAGTTCAACAAGTACAAGAAGAATGCGAAAGTATGAGCCTGATGAGGGCAAATCCCGGACCTATCCCAGACCTAACTTGCGTTATCCTCTAAAATATTCATCGAAACCAGGTTTAATCGACTGTTTTAGTGTGGTACCACATTACTACGTGATCCAAACCAGAAAAAACCCAGGATCTGTTCAACAAGTATGTGAAAAACGCGAAACTGTGAGCCTGATGAGGGCAAATCTTAGACCTAACCCAGACCTAAGATGCGTTATCCTCTAAAATATTTATCCAGACCAGGTTTCATTGAATGTTTCAGTGTGGTACCACTTTACTACGTGATCCAATCCAGAAATAGTCCAGGATCTAGCCATGAAGTATGAGAAATATGCGATAGTAAGAGCCTGATGAGGGCAAATCCAAGACCTATCCCAGACCTAACTTGCGTTATCCTCTAAAGTATTGATCGAAACCAGGTTTAATTGACTGTTTCAGCGTGGTACCACATTACTACGTGATGCAATCCAGAAAAAGCCCAGGATCTAGCCATCAAGTATGAGAAATATGCGAAAGAATGAGCCTGATGAGAGCAAATCCCAGACCTAACCTAGACCTAACATGCGTTATCCTCTAAAATAATGAGCGAAACCAGGTTTAATGGACGGTTTCAGTGTGGTACCACACTACTTCGTGATCCAAACCAGAAAAAATCCAGGATCTGTTCAACAAGTATATGAAAAACGCGAAACTGTGAGCCTGATGTGGGCAAATCTTAGACCTATCCCAGACCTAAGATGCGTTGTCCTCTAAAATATTTATCCAGACCAGGTTTCATTGAATGTTTCAGTGTGGTACCACTTTACTACGTGATCCAATTCAGAAATAGCCCAGGATCTAGCCTTGAAGTATGAGAAATATGTGAAAGTATGAGCCTGATGAGGGCAAATCCTAGACCTAATCCAGACCTAACATGCGTCATCCTCTAAAATATTTATCAAGACCAGGTTTAATTGAATGTTTCAGTGTGGTACCACATTACTATGTGATCCAAACCAGAAAATAACACAGGATCTGTTCAACGAGTATGTGAAATGTGCGAAAGTATGAGCCTGATGAGGGCAAATCCCAGACCTATCCCAGACCTAACATGCGTTATCCTCTAAAATATTTATCAAGAATAAGTTTAATTGATTGTTTCAGTGTGGACCCACATTACTACGTGATCCAAACCAGAAAAAACCCAGGATCCGTTCAACAAGTATGTGAAGAATGCGAAAGAATGAGTCTGATGAGTGAAAATCCCAGGCCTGACCTAGACCTAACATGCGTTATCGTCTAAAATATTGAGCGAAACCAGGGTTAATGGACTGTTTCAGTGTGGTACCACACTACTACGGTATCCAAACCAGAAAAAACCCAGGCTCCGTTCAACAAGTATGTGAAGTGTGCGAAAGTATGAGCCTGATATGAGCAAATCCCAGACCTAACCTAGACCCAACATGAATTATTCTCTAAAATATTGGTCGAAACCAGGTTTAATTGACTGTTTCAGTGTGGTCCCACATTACTACGTGACCCAAACCAGAAAAAACCCAGGATCCGTTCAACAAGTATGTGAAGAATGCGAAAGTATGAGTCTGATGAGTGAAAAAACCAGGCCTGACCTAGACCTAACATGCGTTATCCTCTAAAATATTGAGCGAAACCAGGTTTAATGGACTGTTTCAGTGTGGTACCACACTACTACGGTATCCAAACCAGAAAAAACCCAGGATCTGTTCAACTAGTATGTGAAAAACGCGAAAGTATGAGCCTGATGAGGGCAAATCCCAGACCTATCCCTGACCTAACTTGCGTTATCCTCTAAAATATTGATCGAAACAAGGTTTAATCGACTGTTTCAGTGTGGAACCACATTACTACGTGATCCAAACCAGAACAAAACCCAGGATCTTGTCAACGAGTATGTGAATTGTGCGAAAGTATGAGTCTGATGAGGTCAAATCCCAGACCAATCCCAGACTTAACTTGCGTTTTCCTCTAAAATATTGATCGAAACCAGGTTTAATCGACTGTTTCAGTGCGGTACCACATTACTACGTGATCCAAACCAGAAAAAACCCAGGATCAGTTCAACAGGTATGAGAAGAATGCGAAAGTATGAGTCTGATGAGTGAAAATCCCAGACCTATCCCAGACCTAACATGCGTTATCCTCTAAAATATTTATCGAAACCTGGTTTAATCGACTGTTTCAGTTTGGTATCACATTACTATGTGATCCAAACCAGAAAAAACCCAGGATCTGTTCAACAAGTATGTGAAGTGTGCGTAAGTATGAGTCTGATGAGGGCAAATCCCACACCTATCCCAGACCTAACTTGCGTTATCCTCTAAAATATTGATCGAAACTAGGTTTAACCGACTGTTTCAGTTTGGTACCACATTACTATGTGATCCAAACCAGAAAATAACCCAGGATCTGTTCAACGAGTATGTGAAGTGTGCGAAAGTATGTGTCTGATGAGGGCAAATCCCAGACCTATCCCAGACCTAACATGCGTTATCCTCTAAAATATTTATCAAGACCAGGTTTAGTTGATTGTATCAGTGTGTACCCATATTACTACGTGATCCAAACCAGAAAAAACCCAGGATCTGTTCAACAAGTATGTGAAAAACGCGAAAGTATGAGCCTGATGAGGGCAAATCCCAGACCTATCCCAGACCTAACATGCGTTATCCTCTAAAATATTTATCAAGACCAGGTTTAGTTGATTGTATCAGTGTGTACCCATATTACTACGTGATCCAAACCAGAAAAAACCCAGGATCTGTTCAACAAGTATGTGAAAAACGCGAAAGTATGAGCCTGATGAGATCAAATCCCAGACTTATCCCAGACCTAACTTGCGTTATCCTCTAAAATATTGATCGATACCAGGTTTAATTGACTGTTTCAGTGTGGTACCACATTACTACGTAATCCAATCCAGAAATAGCCCAGGATCTAGCCATGAAGTATGAGAAATGTGCGAAAGTATGAGTCTGATGTGGGCAAATCTTGGACCTAACCCAGACCTAAGATGCGTTATCCTCTAAAATATTTATCCAGACCAGGTTTCATTGAATGTTTCAGTGTGGTACCACTTTACTACGTGATACAATGCAGAAACAGCCCAGGATCTAGCCATGAAGTATGAGAAATATGCGAAAGTATGAGCCTGATGAGGGCAAATCCTAGACCTAACCCAGACCTAAGATGCGTTATCCTCTAAAATATTTATCCAGAACAGGTTTCATTGAATGTTTCAGTGTGGTACCACTTTACTACGTGATCCAATCCAGAAATAGCCCAGGATCTAGCCATGAAGTATGAGAAATATGCGAAAGTATGAGCCAGATGAGGGCAAATCCTAGACGTAACCCAGACCTAACATGCGTTATCCTCTAAAATATTTATCAAGACCAGGTTTAATAGAATGTTTCAGTGAGGTACCACATTACTACGTGTTCCAAACCAGAAAAAACCCAGGATCCGTTCAACAAGTATGTGAAGAATGCGAATGTATGAGTCTGATCAGTGAAAATCTCAGGCCTTACCAAGACCTAACTTGCGTTGTCCTCTAAAATATTGATGGAAACCAGGTTTCATTGACTGCTTCAGTGTGGTACTACATTACTACGTGAGGTAATCCAGAAAAAGCCCAGGATCTAGCCATCAAGTATGAGAAATATGCGAAAGAATGAGCCTGATGAGAGCAAATCCCAGACCTAACCTAGACCTAACATGCGTTATCCTCTAAAATAATGAGCGAAACCAGGTTTAATGGACTGTTTCAGTGTGGTACCACACTACTTCGTGATCCAAACCAGAAAAAACCCAGGATCTGTTCAACAAGTATGTGAAAAACGCGAAACTGTGTGCCTGATGAGGGCGAATCCCAGACCTATGCCAGACCTAACTTGCGTTGTCCTCTAAGATATTGATGGAAACCAGGTTTAATTGACTGTTTCAGTGTTGTACTTCATTACTACGTGATACAAACCAGAAAAAACCCAGGATCTGTTCAACAAATATGTGAAAGACGCGAAAGTATGAGCCTGATGAGGGCGAATCCCAGACCTATGCCAGACCTAACTTGCGTTGTCCTCTAAGATATTGATGGAAACCAGGTTTAATTGACTATTTCAGTGTTGTACTTCATTACTACGTGATGCAGTCCAGAAAAAGCCCAGGATATAGCAATCAAGTATGAGAAATATGCGAAAGAATGAGCCTGATGAGAGCAAATCCCAGACCTAACCCAGACCTAACATGCGTTATCCTCTAAAATATTTATCAAGACCAGGTTTAATTGATTGTTTCAGTGTGGACCCACATTACTACGTGATCCAAACCAGAAAAAACCCAGGATCCGTTCAACAAGTATGTGAAGAATGCGAAAGTATGAGTCTGATGAGTGAAAATCCCAGGCCTAACCTAGACCTAACATTCGTTATCTTCAAAAATATTGATCGGAACCTGGTTTAATCGACTGTTTCAGTGTGGCACCACATTACCATGTGATCCAAACCAGAAAATAACCCAGGATCTGTTCAACGAGTATGTGAAGTGTGCGAAAGTATGAGTCTGATGAGGTCAAATCTCAGACCAATCCCAGACTTAACTTGCGTTATCCTCTAAGATATTGATCGAAACCAGGTTTAATCGACTGTTTCAGTGTGGTACCACATTACTACGTGATCCAAACCAGAAAAAACCCAGGATCAGTTCAGCAAGTATGAGAAGAATGCGAAAGTATGAGTCTGATGAGTGAAAATCCCAGGGCTAACCTAGACCTAACATGCGTTATCCTCTAAAATATTGATCCAAACCAGGTTTAATGGACTGTTTCAGTGTGGTACCACACTACTACGTGATACAAACCAGAAAAAACCCAGGATCTGTTCAACAAGTATGTGAAAAACGCGAAAGTATGAGCCTGATGAGGGCGAATCCCAGACCTATGCCAGACCTAACTTGCGTTGTCGTCTAAAATATTTATCCAGAACAGGTTTCATTGAATGTTTCAGTGTGGTACCATTTTACTACGTGATCCAATCCAGAAATAGCCCGGGATCTAGCCATGAAGTATGAGAAATATGCGATAGTAAGAGCCTGATGAGGGCAAATCCTAGACCTATCCCAGACCTAACTTGCGTTATCCTCTAAAATATTGATCGAAACCAGGTTTAATTGACTGTTTCAGCGTGGTACCACATTACTACGTGATACAATGCAGAAACAGCCCAGGATCTAGCCATGAAGTATGAGAAATATGCGAAAGTATGAGCCTGATGAGGGCAAATCCTAGACGTAACCCAGACCTAACATGCGTTATCCTGTAAAATATTTATCAAGACCAGGTTTAATAGAATGTTTCAGTGTGGTACCACATTACTACGTGATCCAAACCAGAAAAAACCCCGGATCCGTTCAACAAGTATGTGAAGAATGCGAATGTATGAGTCTGATCAGTGAAAATCTCAGGCCTTACCTAGACCTAACTTGCGTTGTCCTCTAAAATATTGATGGAAACCAGGTTTCGTTGACTGTTTCAGTGTGGTACTACGTTACTACGTGATGCAATCCGGAAAAAGCACAGGATCTAGCCATCAAGTATGAGACATATGCGAAAGAATGAGCCTGATGAGAGCAAATCCCAGACCTAACCTAGACCTAACATGTGTTATCCTCTAAAATATTGAGCGAAACCAGGTTTAATGGACGGTTTCAGTGTGGTACCACACTACTTCGTGATCCAAACCAGAAAAAACCCAGGATCTGTTCAACAAGTATATGAAAAACGCGAAACTGTGAGCCTGATGAGGGCAAATCTTAGACCTATCCCAGACCTAAGATGCGTTGTCCTCTAAAATATTTATCCAGACCAGGTTTCATTGAATGTTTCAGTGTGGTACCACTTTAGTACGTGATCCAATTCAGAAATAGCCCAGGATCTAGCCTTGAAGTATGAGAAATATGCGAAAGTATGAGCCTGATGAGGGCAAATCCTAGACCCAACCCAGACCTAACATGCGTCATCCTCTAAAATATTTATCAAGACCAGGTTTAATTGAATGTTTCAGTGTGGTACCACATTACTATGTGATCCAAACCAGAAAATAACGCAGGATCTGTTCAACGAGTATGCGAAGTGTGCGAAAGTATGAGCTTGATGAGGGCAAATCCCAGACCTATCCCAGACCTAACATGCGTTATCCTCTAAAATATTTATCAAGACCAGGTTTAATTGATTGTTTCAGTGTGGACCCACATTACTACGTGATCCAAACCAGAAAAAACCCAGGATCCGTTCAACAAGTATGTGAAGAATGCGAAAGTATGAGTCTGATGAGTGAAAATCCCAGGCCTGACCTAGACCTAACATGCGTTGTCGTCTACAATATTGAGCGAAACCAGGGTTAATGGACTGTTTCAGTGTGGTACCACACTACTACGTGATCCAAACCAGAAAAAACCGAGGATCCGTTCAACAAGTATGTGAAGAATGCGAAAGTATGAGTCTGATGAGTGAAAAAACCAGGCCTGACCAAGACCTAACATGCGTTATCCTCAAAAATATTGATCGAAACCAGGATTAATCGACTGTTTCAGTGTGGAACCACATTACTACGTGATCCAAACCAGAAAAAAAACCCAGGATCTTGTCAACGAGTATGTGAATTGTGCGAAAGTATGAGTCTGATGAGGGCTAATCCCAGACCTATGCCAGACCTAACTTGCGTTGTCCTCTAAAATATTTATCCAGAACAGGTTTCATTGAATGTTTCAGTGTGGTACCATTTTACTACGTGATCCAATCCAGAAATAGCCCGGGATCTAGCCATGAAGTATGAGAAATATGCGATAGTAAGAGCCTGATGAGGGCAAATCCTAGACCTATCCCAGACCTAACTTGCGTTATCCTCTAAAATATTTATCAAGACCAGGTTTAATTGAATGTTTCAGTGTGGTACTACATTACTACGTGACCCAAACCAGAAAATATCCCAGGTTCTGTTCAACGAGTATGTGAAGTGTGCGAAAGTATGAGCCTGATGAGGGCAAATCCCAGACCTATCCCAGACCTAACATGCGTTATCCTCTAAAATATTTATCAAGACCAGGTTTAATTGATTGTTTCGGTGTGGACCCACATTACTACGTGATCCAAACCAGAAAATAACCCAGGA